>NC_056750.1:568816254-569116254 GCF_019279795.1 Protopterus annectens | reverse complement strand
CTGATGTCTTAATGTATACCATATATGTAGAAGTACATGCACACACATACACACACACACACACACACACACACACACACACACACACACACACACACACACACACACACACAGACACACATGTGTCATTGCATAAGTAAAATAACATTATTTGGATCGTCAGTGGCATGCTATAAGATACATAGCCTGCATGCTGTACTAGCCACATACCTCCCCAACATAATGTGTCTATCTGAAACATGGCTCCAGCCATCAACCAAAGACAATGAGATCCTGCCTCCTGGTTACAATATACTTAGGGCAGATAGAGTAAAGAAAAGAGGAGGTGGAATAGCCGTCTTATATAATAGCACACTTAACATCATAACTTACCCTATACAACGACCCCAGGTCTCTAACGCTGAAATACTAGCTCTAAAAATTCTACTAAATAATCATAAGGGCATTAACCTAATTGTCACCTATATTCCCCCTGGGAACAATGTAGAAACACTACAGGTCATTCTACATTGGATAGCCAACAACTCCCCTCAAGAAACCATTGTCCTGGGCGATGTTAATATTGACTGGAACCAATGCACAGCACAGTCCAACCCCATCCCTGTTAACCTACATGGATTCTCTCAGATAATATCATCTACCACACGTACAGGTAACAATAACCAAAAAGAGAGTATACTAGTCTGGATGCTCACCAACAGTCATCCCCAGAACTATATGTCTGGAACTCTCCCTAATGATCTTAGTGATCACTTGCTCACATACATCATGAAAGACAAAATTAATTGTACAAGCTTACCTATTTATAGGTCTATCAGATCCAAGAAAAACTTTGACCCAACTAAATTTCAACTTGAACTCAAATCATGTAACTGGACAAAACTAAAGTTCCTTCCCCTTGATGAGGCAGTGTCATCATTTAACAATTCATTCCTTACTATACTTGACTCGCATGCCCCTAAACGCTCAATAAGAATTAAAACTCAACTAGCACCCTGGCTAACAACAGACACCAAAACCAAAATAACAACTAGAGACAAAGCGTGGGATAAATGGCACACTACCAAACTATCCCTAGATCGTATCAAATTCCAACAACTTAGAAATGAGACTAAAAAGCCATCATACTAGATAAGAAAAATTACTTCTACAATCTGCAACATAAACATCAGAATAACCCTCAAAAGTACTGGGCAGGCATAAATAAACTTCTCTAACCAGGCAAATCCACTACTCCGACCCCAGGAACATTATCTGACAAGAGCCAAGAAGATATAGCCAATTCATTCAATACTTTCTTCACAGAAACCATCCAGTCATTAGCTAACCAACTTTCTCCTCCCCACACTTCTATAAACACTATACCCGACTCACCACTCTCTTTTAACTTCCAGCCAGTGTCCACATCCTTTATCAGATCCCTTTTGAAAAAACTGAAGCCAACCACCCTTTCAGCCGATCTTCTGCCGGCTGAATACCTGCAAATTGCTGCAGATGTCGTAGCCTATCCTATCTCAATCCTAATTAACAGAACCATAACCGAGGCCTCAATCCCCTCAATTTGGAAAATATCCTATGTTATTCCACTCCACAAAGGAGGTTCATCCACAGAACTATCCAACTATAGACCTATAGCTATACTATCACCACTTGCCAAAATTATGGAAAAGTGCATGCACAACCAACTAATGCTCTATCTAACCCAAAATAAACTACTCACAGACTCTCAACATGGATTCAGACCCCATCATAGTACAACCACTGCCCTCCTCTCTTTTACTGAAAACATTAATCTTAACCGGAATAATAAAAAAATATCCTCCGCTCTCTTCCTGGACCTATCGAAAGCCTTCGATATGGTAAACCATCAGTTACTTCTATATACTTTAAAAACCCTGTATCTAGATACTCCAGCCATTGACTGGTTTCAAACTTACCTCACTGGGAGACAACAAGCAGTAATGTGGCAAAACATGCTCTCCTGCCTACTACCAAATATCATAGGAGTTCCTCAAGGTTCCATATTAGGACCTCTCCTCTTTTCAGTCTTCATAAACGACATCCAAACAGTCATCCCTGAAGCCACCTGCATACAATATGCAGGTGACTCGACTATAATATGTTTTTTTTCTCAAAATTTTTTTTATTAATTATATGAATAGCAAGACAATTAAAAGATTATACATAACAAGAAGGCATAAATGAACATATAACAATTCATCTAGTGATAACAACCTTCATGAGATTTTGATAAGTTATTTAGAAATAAAACATACACCATATGTACACTATATACAAGTTAGGCAACCTGAGGGGGGGGGGGGATATATATTTAACATTAACTATTTAATATGTTTAGAACCTTTTCTAACACAACCTTTCTAATAGCTTTTTTTTTGGACTTCCACCTAAGTATCTTTGAGCATCAATAAATTTAAAAGCCATTTTCTGGAAAGTAACCCATTTTAATTTAGAACGATCAATCCAATTTTGTATTATATAAAGTTTTAGTAATGAGCAAATAAAAATGATAACATGAATATCAACTTTTGAAAGATGAATCAATGGAATATGTAGAATAGCAAATTCCCACGTCAACGTGGATTTTTGATATCCCATTTTCTGCAGTCTGACTTTCAAAGATGTCCACAATCTGTGAGAAAAATGACAATACCATAGAATATGAAGGAGGTCTGCTTGAGGATGAGAACAGCATGAACACGAAGGAGACTTATTTGGGTTAAATTTGTTTAATTTGATTGGGGTAAAGTAGGCATCATTATTAATCATTAATTGTGTGTATGCTAATTTTTTAAAGGGATAAATTCCTTAGTGTGTCTAATAGCCAGGACTTTCTGAGATTCTGACAATTGGGAATTATAATTCAACCAAACATTAGATAAAAAGACAGTTGTGGTCCATCATTAAAGAATTAATTAATTTATATGAGTTTGAGAGCATTTTATCAGATGATGAAAGTATTTTGATAATCGTGTTAAGGTTTTTCAATTGTGAGTCTATGGGGACCAGAGATACAAATTTGTTTTAATTATTGCTCTTAGTTGTGTAAGAATTGGTGAGTAATTCCAGTTTACTTTCAATAACTTACGCCAGTCAGATAAAGGCAAGTCAAGATATTTCAAAACATCTCCTACTTTTAGATTTTTAATTAAAGGATAGTTTGTTAAGTTCAAAAGTTTATTGTCCAATAATATATTTGGGTTTAGATGAATTGGCTGAACATGGTGCGAGATCTTTTCTAGTTTACACATTTTGAGTAAAGTTTGGAAATCTCTAATCTTTTGTTTAAATACTGTAGATATATTTTTAATAAATAAACTATCCAGAGAGATAAAGGAATAGCTTCAGGATTTAAATTATTAGAAATGACATAATTATACCATAATTTTATCCATAAAGAGTGATTTGGATAAGAAGTGTTATTGAATTTAGAGATAGTAAGAAGTTTATTGGATGAGACAATCAAATAATAGAGATAAAGATTAGGTAAACCCAAACCTCCCTTGTCCTTGAAAGTGCCAATCTAGAATAGGAAATTCTAACAGATTTAGGGAACCATATGAATTTTGCCAAAGCTTTATTTACAGACTCAAAAATTTTTGAAATTATCTGATCAGATGATGAGAATTGGTAAAGAAATTTAGGCAGAATATTCATTTTAATAATGGCCACCCTTGAAAGAAATGAAAGGTTTAGATGCTTCCATCTGTCCATATCAGACAATATAGAGTTGCATAATTTATTAATATTATTTTGAAAGGAAGATTTATTATTGTGTTCTAAATTGATTCCTAAATATTTTATATTATAAGTAAACTGAAAATGATCGTCTGGAAACAAAAAGATTTGTGTGCTAAATGATTTAAGGGAAAAATATGAGTTTTTGTAGAATTTAAAAGATAGTTGGAAACCAAAGAAAAATAATCAATAGAATTCATTATTTTTCTGTAATCAGATAATGGAGTTTGAAAGTAGATTACTAAATCATCCATAAAAGCAGAGAAATGAATATTAGTATTAAGAATTCTAGGGATGTTATGAAAAGTATTTTGAGTAATAAACAATAGCAAAGGTTCTAAGTAAATGTTGAAAAGAAAAGGGGACAATGGACAACCCTGTCTTGTTCCCTTAGTGATCTTTATCGGAGCAGAAAATTGACCATTAATGTATAGTCTAGTAAACATATTCTTGTATAAAACTTTTAAAAATTTATAAAGAATAAGGGAATATTAAAACATAACATAGTTTGAAATAGAAAGTTCCAACATACTCTGTCAAAGGCATTTGATGCATCTATAATCAAAGCATATATAGGGTTTGGATTTTTCTTAATGAGATGAAGTATAGTCTCTAAAGATAGAGTATTATCCCAAGCATTTCTCTGAGACATAAAACCTGATTGATCTGACGAGATAATTGAGGGTAAAATCCGTTTCAATCTGTTAGCCAGAATAGATGACAGAATCTTAATATCCACGTTAATTAAAGAAATGGGTCTATAATTTACTGGGTCAGATTTATCTTTATTATTTTTTAGAATTGGAATGGTTTTGGATGTGTTCCAATGAATATCTGAGATATCATTAACTCTTATATGATTGTAAACTTTAAATAGAAAGGGAAGAACTACCAATTTGAAAGTTTTGAAAAATTCTGGAGTAAAACCATCAGGTCCCGGAGATTTACCCAATTTAAGATTATCTACTGAATCCGAGATTTCTTGTACCGATATAGGGGTAGAAAGTAGTTTTTGCTGATTATCATTAAGTTTAGGGAACTGCAAAGAGTCTAAAAAGAGTTTTGAGTGATTATCTTTAACAGAATTAGAAGAACCTGAATATAACTCAGTGTAAAGAGAGGTGAAAAGTTGAATAATCTCTTCATCAGTATTATATAATCTGTTATTATAAGATAAAGATGTAATATTTGGATTTCTGAAGTTAACTTTAATAATTCGCTAACAATTTAGATGGAACCTGGGCCCATTCTGAATATGAAGCAAGTAGCTTTTGTTCAGCTAAGGAGAGGTTATTTTGGTGAAGCAGAATTAAATCTTTCTGACAATCAAAAATTTGTTTTTCTAAAGTAGCATCATAGTTCAGACTAAGATGATTTTCCAACGAAGAAATTCTTGATTTTAAGAATTCCTCTTTCTTAAAGTATTGTTTTTGAAAAAGCAGCTTTACTAATAAATAAACCTCTTAATCTTGCTTTACATGCAGCCCATTGTATGTCATAAGGAATGTCTGATGATTCAAGACTATTCACCATTTCATTTAGGATTTCTGAAGCTTGTTTGCAAATATCTTCATTTGACAATAAGTTATTATTTAAGGTCCACTTATTAAACATAGTTTTATTTTTGATATTGGGTTTTATGTTCAATTTTAGTGAAATTCTTGAGTGATCCGAAAAGAATCTGGGTTCTGTAGTAAAGTCCACAATATATTTTGAAATATAATCTGAAATTAGAAAGAAGTCTAATCTGGACCACGAATGATAGCACTTAGAATAATAAGTATATATATCATTCTTGTTTATATTTTTAACAGTGCGGAGGGGGTATATTAAATTATATTCTGTCATCAAATCATTTAGAGCCAGAGTAGATTGAAGATTATAGGTGACAGTGGAGCGGAACGATCAATTACAGGGTTTATAACTGCATTCCAGTCACCACCCACTATAATATGATGATCCTTATAGGATGCAAGAATATTGTAAATTTTTAAAATGAACAAATGTTGTGAATTACATGGGCCATATAGATTTAAAATTAATAAGGGTTTGTCCAAACCAGCAATAGAAGTGGTAAATAAGCACCACCTCCCCTCATCATCAAATTTCTCATCAATAATATTCCCAATGAATTTTTGTTTAATGATTATAGCTACACCTCTGGAGTTAGATGAGTCACCTGAAGCTATAATCTTTTTGATCCATTTTTTTTAACTCTTTATTCCAATCAGTAACTGAAATATGGGTCTCTTGAATAAAACAAATGTTAGCCTGTGATTTAAAGATCATATGAAATAATAGTGACTTTTTCGCTTTATCTTGAATGCCTCTAACATTCCAAGAATCTAAAATTATCTCAACAGGCATATTCTACAAGTATAATCATTATTGATGCTATAAAAGTGAACTCAAGGTGCAAATCCAACACAACATTAAAAAGAAGAAGAAAAAAATAAAAGAAAAACAGTCTTTAAGTATTCAAGCAAGTCATCAAATAACATTTGTTGAAAAAAGAAAAAGGTTTTTAAGAACCATGAAATGTATAATAATAACCTTTATCCTAACCCTAGTGCCTACCCACCAATCCCCTGTGATAAAGGAAGAGCAGAAGAACATGAAAAAACATTGTAATTATAGATAATAATAACCTCAAGTTAGAATACAAATTACTCAAAGGAAGCCTAACATAACATAAAGTCTGAGTAATACTACTAAAAATATATACAAAATTAACTAATTTCAAGACGTCCAACATGCTTAATCCCTACTTCTAATACTAATCTAAAGCTCCTATCCTTAAATTGAAATTTATAGTGATTAAATGTATTTCCTCAAGTATTTCAAGAGAAAGAGAAACAAGTAAATAATAAATAAATCACACTCTGCTTAACTAGAACACTCTATCATAAGAAGTAATACAATTAAAACTGAAAGATATGTAAGATAACATATATAAGTATAACAAAACCAACTGGTAACATTATAATATAAGTAAATAAGCATAGCATTACTGAACTAAAGATAATAGTCATGCACTATCTACTGAACCTTCTTTAGTACTTTAGTGATAATTTCATTAATCAACATGACCATTAGTATGATAAAAGCACTAATACCTGTAGAATGAGTATTTAGTTATAGTTCAAATAAAGCAAAAACAACTACCAAGCAACCATATCTCAAAATGAAAAACAATTCAGTCTGGAGATGCATCTATTAACTAGATAATAATAGTACAGGAACTATTCAAAATGAAATATTATAAGCTGTAAGGTTTTAACACTAGTTAATATACATGAATAAAGTATAATTATATTATTAAATAGTAACTTAAACAGCATCATATATATTGGACTGAATGTACAACAATGTGCATACATATAATTTTAAATCTACTTTTTGAATATTTTACTAATGACTCTGTTAGGTTATGTAGCCATACTATTCTTCTAAGCCATAGATGTAACATAGCAAAACAGCATGAAAAGACAAGGCTTTTAAAGTAAACATTTTGAACATCTAATTAAAACAGAAACAAGCAAGCTAAATGCAGTAAATCTAAGGGCTTAAATATATATATGTAGATTCAGCTAATCATATTAAAGATAGTTATTTCAAACCTTTCAAATAAGTAAAGGCTTTCTTAAACATAAACTACTAATCATAAATATCACATCCAGCCTCTGAGAAGAGAGAGAGCAGAGAATAGAAAGAACATGAAACTTTCATATGAACAGGTATACTTTGTAACATTTGTCAAATTAAACACTTCAGTATAATATAAAATATTGTATGAAAAAATATTCTGAATAGGAAAATATGTTCATTTCATTACACATCCTTTAGAATTTTAATATATAAAACTAACCTGTTCATTTGTTTCCAGAAACATTTTCACTCTGCTTTATGAAAGTAGCAGCTTGCTTTGAAGTCATGCAGACACACTAAAAGTCACTGAATATATTATGTGACATGAATCTATTTAAATTTAAAAAGCAACCTTCATTTATGAAGAGAAAACACTTTAAATAATAGCCAGATCTATTAAAAAGTTAGTGCTATTGAATACTTGTTGAAAACAAGCAGACTTGTATATTTGAAACTGTCCTTCTTTCCTCACAAATGATGACATCACCATCCATCTCAGAGAGACTGTAGTGTGTGCATGTTCATGCAGAGCATCAGCTGGAACTCTGAGGGGAAGATTTTCTTGCTAGAATGTTGAGATGGAATGTTTTTCCCTCCAAAAATCTTTTAGCTTACACAGAAGGCTGTAACTCCAAAGCTTGTAGTAAAATTAACATATTATCTATTTACACAGCAAGCATATGTGAGAGAAAGAGAAAAAAGTAAATACAGGAATTTAAATGGTTCTATTAATCCACACAAATCTAACAAGCATATATCCTGTCACTGCACACTGTCACACCAAATCCATCATGTGTAAATTACATGACAAGTTCTTAAGGTAATATAATTATGTCACACCAGAATTACAAATCATGTAACACAAATACTGTCAGATTAAAGAAAAGAAATATCAAACCTTATTGTAGTTCTTTAACAGTAGAATATTAAGATACAGTGTCAGGAAGCTTTTTAAATGTTTTAAGAAAAATGTCTTTTGCATCTTTAGGATCTGAACATACAAATCTTTTGTCATTAGCTGTGAAAGACAAGGTATTAGGATATGCCATTCAAATCTAATCCCTCTTTTATCAAGTCAGCACAATAGGGGCTAGTTTTTGTCTATTTAATTTGATCTGTGCAGGAAGATCTTGGGAAAATGATAGTTTGTGAGACTTCCATATGAATTGTTTCTGTGTTTTAGCAGTTTCTAGGATCTGGAAAGTGTCTTGAAAGTTTAGTAACTTAGTATAAATTAACCTTGGTGTAGAAGAATCTTGCTTTGTACGCAGTGCTCTGTGTGCTCTCTCTACAATTATGGATTTTGAAGAAGCTTCACAATTTAACAGTGTTTCAAAGATATTTTTAGTCACAGATAACAAGTTTTTATTGTCATAAGATTCAGGTAAACCACGAATAATGATGTTATTTCTTCGACTCCTGGCTTCCAGATCCAATATTTTAGCTTGTAAATCTGAAATAGTTTTATCTCTAGATTTAAAGTCACTTTCCAATAAGTCTGTTTTAACTTCCAAAGCTAAGATTTTATTTTCAATAGTAACAATACTATCGTTTATTTGCTTTAAAGATTTACTAAAGTCAGCAAACTGTTCTGAAAAGTTTTGTATAGCACTTTGGATTGGTTTTAATGCTATTTTTAGTTCTTCTAAAAGGAAATTTGAGCCATTTAAATCTTTATTACTTACATTAATAGTTTATGTAGGTTGTCTAGATGATTTCAGTCTTTTGAACCTGAATCTTTTTCAGGAGAGAGCATTGAAGTATATTTGGCCTTTGTAGGCTGAGTCTCCATGGAGTCAGATTTTGTAGCCATGCCCAGAAATGGAATGCAGTCAACAGGATACCAGGAACCAGGAACAGACTGGAGCAGTAGGAGTCCCAGCAGCAGAGAGACCAAGAATGTTCTGAGGTAAAATAAATCCCAGGATAATAATTCCAGAAGAAAAAATAATCCAAATGCGTAGAAAAAGATTTATAAAATCTTTTAGTATAAAAATTTGAGGAAAAAGGTTGATGTAAAGTTGTAAAAAAAAAACAAAAGTTAAATAGCTGTGAGGAGCTCAGAGAGTAAGGACTAGACTAGTCGGCGGCCATCCTGAGATTCTCGACTATAATATGTTCCAATGCCTCTCTTGCAAATCTACTAACTACCAACCAACATAGCTTCACCAAAGTCGAAAACTGGCTTGCCAACCATCTCCTGATCTTAAATCCAAACAAAACCAAGTTACTTCTCTTCTACCCAACCAATAGATCTCTGACTGAAAACTTCACTATAAAATCCAATAATGGGACCATCATCTCCCCAGACACCTATACAAAGCTATTAGGAGTAAACATTGACAATAAACTCAGATTTGATATACATATCAACCAAGCCATTAAGTCAGTCAACAAGAAACTTGGGACCCTATATAGAATTAAAGCCTTCCTTACCCGAATGCCAGGGCAGCCACAGCCCGTTCACACCTTCTCTCTACCCTACTATATGCCTCTCCTGTCCTCACTCACCTTAACAAATCTGATCTGGCCAAGCTCTCATCCTGCTATAATCACATTGCCAGGTTCGTTACAGGCCTACCCTACAGAACACACCACTGTACTAACCTGAAAAAGCTTGGATGGATAGAATTCCCACACCTTCTTCACCAGTCCCAACTCATAGAGGCCTTCAAAATCCTTAAACAACCTGAGAATACCCCAGCACTAAAAAACTTAATGACTCCCTACTCCAATCTAAGCTGCCTTCGCTCAGCAAACAGATTCCCTGTCCAAACAACTAAATGTCTCAACCTAGGTGGTGACGCGCTATTTGCCAACACCACTGGTAAAATATGGAACTCTCTCCCAAATAACATCACGCTTGCAACTTCTCTAAGTCAATTCAAAAATAGTCTAAAACTCCACTTCAAGTCACACTAGCTATGTCCTTGCTCAAACCCAGACTAGCTCTGTGCCATTAACTAAAACATAAACAACTAGCTAAGATGATAAGTACTTTGTATACTGTGATAAAGAAATATGTATCCTGTCTAACTCTATGTCATTATACTGCCTACCGTCCTTGCTAATATGTTATTAATGTTACATTTGTAGTAATCTCAGAAATAGTAATGGCAGTCTTGTACTTGTATGTAAATAGCCTATGCTTTTGTTAAGTTCTTTCAGCTCATTTACTGTACCTAATTATCAATGTAACTCTGTTGGAGCTTTTCTCCCCGGGCCTCCGCTGAAAAAGGACATGTATCCAGTTGGACCATCCCGGTTAACAAATGTAAAATAAAATAAATAAATATTAAAATAATGCTCCAATCATTTCTGCCATCTGGTTAATGAGAATAGACCTATATGTTTTTCTTCATGTCAAGGTTAAACAACAACATAGCGCAATTTGAATGACTGATATTGGATACAAGAAATAACTTTTTTTACCTGATATAATAGCTCTGAGCTTGCTACCAAATCATTAGCAATTAAAAGCCAAAATGACTTGCTGACATGGCAGTTCATGGTAACGCACACAAAAAATGCTAACTAAAACAAAACAAAGAAAAAAGACAACTGCTGAAGTTCTAAAATAAAACTGAATGAGATGTTAAGTTCTGTGGTTCTTTCTTTCATTTTATTTCCTTCTTTTTTTCTTTTAATTTTTATTTAAAAAAACTTCTTGTTTTTCTTTTTGAATCAGGAATAGAGTTCTGCAACCGGCCCTGGACATTTGGGTGGGATTGTGAGCAATGTTCTTACATGAGATCAGTAATGTTCTTATTTGAGATTAGTAATGTGTAAAAATGGGTTTTGCATGATAAAATTGAGATGTCCCAGGGTGCAAAGGGGAATTGTCCTTCTGCAAAAACATAGGGTTGGATTCATAAATATACTGCAGCACTGTGGATGGCTGGCCACAAGGCTGTGTTAAAAGCTAATCAGACATCTCAGGGGAGATGCATATTCTAATCAGCCATGTAGTCTCTCCTGTCCCCAGGAAGGCTCTACATGGCTGAGCAATTCAAGAAAGCACTCAGCGATGTAGATCAGCATTGCAATCCCCACCACATCACAGTAGTAAACACTTCCAAAAGGCTGAGTCCAACTACTGAACATGAATGCAGTGTGGAGAACCAATAGACACCAGAGCTTTCTTTAAAAGTGCCATAATGGCACCAACATGAAAACAGATATTAGTGATGTTGGCACCACTGGACACCAGAGATTAATGTTCAAAATGCCATAACAGCACCAATGTTACTTTGGTGATTGGGAGTGAGGGGATAACGGAATAGAGTAGACCACCAGGGATGCTATATAACACTAACATTGCTATTGAGAATGGAGGTTGGAGAATACACTAGACACGAGGGAATACTCCATAAAGTGTTCTAAGGGACAGAACAGTATAACAGGAATGGATGGGGTTAAACACTGGACACACTCTAAAGTGCCATAATGGCAACTAATGGTAGTATAGTATGGAGATAGAGATGACGGGGCACTTACTCATTACTTGCAGCCACTTTATTAACTGTGCCCACCTCAGATATCTGATTTTGTTAAAATAGCCACTGTAAAGTATTTTTTCTGGCTCTACATAAGTGTACAATACTTCTGAGCCAGAGTAATTACTGCTTAACATGAACAAATGACAACAGTATCAATGGCTTTCATCCACAGACATCCCTTCTATCCAATAGTTAAAGCCAACTTTATTGACTGTGTACATCTTGGGTATCAGATTGTATTAAAACAAAAATAATAACAATTGGAAACGGGGACTTATTTTAGTCACCCTGCACTCCTTTGCTACCTTCATTCACTTCAAGTGTCAGGCTGTCTTAGCAGCTTGAGTCAACAGGCAAGGCTCATCACTGATTTATACAGCAGCCAGTTGAGACACTTGTTAAGAGAAGTTTCTGATGTCCACAACAGTAATGAAAAGCTACAGAGAGTGGTGGATTAAAATCAGTTCCAGGCAGTTTTGAACTAAGCCAGTCTTTATTTATTTTTGTTTTGGATTTTCTCTGAACTCTATGCATGTGCATGCATGGAATTCTAAGCACCAGGAACAAAACAGAAAGCCAAAAAGATGATTATTATTGTTAATTAAAAAAAATAGTCTACTCTCTAACTCTAATACCATTTCTAAATGGCTGCCTCCCAGCAGCCAGTACCTTGAGCCACCCCTGGTGGCAGTGTCATATATATATATATATATATATATATATATATATATATATATATATATATACACACACACACACACACACACACACACACACACACACACACACACACACACACACACACACACACACACACGTCAGTTTGTGTTTTTTTTTCAAATGAATGCATGATAATTGATTTTCATTTTATTTTTAGTTTTATACTTTCTTGCTGGTCCTGTAGGCAAGATCCATTAATAGAGGGAAGATATGGAAAAAAAAAGCTACTGAAACAAACAAAATAATGGTATGCAGAGAAAATTTACAAACTTGTGACATTGAGGATCTAAGCCAGAAGATCAGCTTTTCAGAGAATCGAACTTCATATGCTCGAGACCGTATGCACAACTTTCTGAAAATTTGAACAGGACAAAACAACAAAAATCTACATTTTTGCAAGGGGCATGGCCTCCAGCCCTCCTCCCCCCCATCTAGGGGCCATGCTCCCACACTCCATGTATACTATTTAAACCAAATCTGACATTGCACTGCAAAGGAGAAAAGGATAAATTCCCCGATCCTCACTGTACTATGATCTCCACACAAAAGCTTTGACCATATGAAGTTCAGCTTTCTGAAACGTCAGTCTTCTAAAGGGGATCCCATCCTGACACACAAAGCAATTGGAAACAAATTATAGGCTCTTAAATGTAGTACAAGGACATTCTTGTAAAACCCAGTGTTATACTCTGTGCAGTTGTTATAAGTGACATTCAGTCCTGAGTGTTTCAGAAACAAAAAGAGACCACACCAACAATTTTATAGGCCAAGGTTATCAAACTGTTAAATTGTATAGTGGAGTTATGCTGGAATAGTAGGTTAAGCAGCCCTACACTGTGAGCAATTATTCTTGGCAAGCAATTTGCTTTTTATGAAACTGGAGAAGATAGCTAGGTTTCCAATATTACTGGCATCAGCTTTCACAGAATTTCACCTGCAGTGGAATTTAATTTTACTTTGATTCATTTGTAAACAGAGTAAGTGAAATGGCAATTATGGACCCTTTTCAGCCATGACCAGGACCCCAAGGGGAAGAGTAATATTTTAATATAATTAATTAGCCAGCATGTTCTTAGGAGGAAACTCTAATACTCAAAGAAAATTCATGCAGTCACAATGGGTACAAACTCCACACTGACAGTAACCAGAGGTCATGAATGAAGCCAAGAACATGGAACTGTGAGGTAGTGACCTTAACAACTGACTCACCATGCTGCTTTAATGAATGACTTTGCATTCTGTCTCTTGATTTGATGATAGCCATATGTACCTTTTTTTAAGTTAGTGCAAGAGGAAATCTGTGGGCTGTTGGTCTGAAGCGGCGTTACTAAACAGCTCACATTTTTGCATATTTTTTCATGACTCTATTTCTAACAGGGTCATTTTATTGGCAACGGTTAGTTTGCCTAGTTTATGTAGAGCAGAACGCAATGAGTGGGGTGATGCACATCAGCAGGAAACCATTGTCATCTGGTTGCATATCATTTATAGTTGCAGATAGTTTGCACAGTGATTAGTGCAGTGAGGATGCTATTTGCACTTCAGAGGCACAGGCATCTTGATCTATATCAGTGTTCTTACCACCTACCTCTGCTAAAACCTATTAGTGTCACTACTGGTGCTTACAAGTACAGTCAGTGGTACACAGTTGTGTATGCAGCTTCTAGCAGCCTGCAGCTGTTTTACTTTAGTCATACATTGCAGTTGCTTAGCAGCTATGCACTATCCATTAGCACAGTTGCAAATGCAACCTAAAATACTTCATTTACTTCATTCAGTCACATATAATTATTTTGAGTTTGGCAGTGTTCCCAGGCAAGTAAAACTGAAGTCCATCATTTAGTTACAAACATATAGTAAGTAACTGTGCTAGGCAATATATCACTCTATAAGAAAATCCACATTGTTACATTCCTTTACAATACAGCCCAGTTAATACCTCGTTTAGCTACATGTAATGTTCTGTGTAATTATAATTAATGCTATGAATATCTGAACTAAAATGGAAGGTTAGCCTGCGTGTTTCCCCTTTTATTGCCAGCCAAATAACACTTGGCACTGCTGTATACTCACACATAACGATCTCTTACTGAAAATTAACAATAATTATTATGCTGTAAGACATGCAAATAATAAACAAATATGAAGGCATCACTGTCATGAAGAAAACATGGACTGTGTGTGAAACACACTTCTGCCATAATCTTCACCAACCTGTATTACTGTATCTTACAGTGAGGCTGTAAAATCCTCATGGACTCATAGACATTTCACTCTCATGCATAGTTTTAAAAAAGAGTCAGCAAGAGTTTAATGATCTCAAATTCAGAACACCAGACCACTCTTCAAATAAAAATGTTTTAGCGACTGGTGACTTTGTATTCAGGTACACTGATTTTTCGCTTACTAGGCTGAACAGCCATAGAGCAACAATGAGTTGTCTTTCAGGTGCCAGGATCTCTGATATCTTAAGAGCTCTTAAGACCCTTTCATTAAACAAATATGACTTTAACACAGTGGTGGTCCATGTGAGGATGAACAGTTTTGGATGTAAAACCTTGAGGGATATGCAGAGAAATATGTTAGAACTTTTCATTCATGGCCAAAATGTAGGCAAAACTTTGGTACTGAGAGGAGCTATTCTATTTCCAAAAAGCATGCTTAGATAGAAAGAAAAGATAAACAGATTCAACAATTAACAAAATAGTTGGTGTCATTCCAGGAGGACGCCAGTATGTGTCAGCATGGAATGAAATGCTTGACAGTCCTACTTGCTTTGAAAAAGATGGCCTGCATCTCCCAATGCAAAGCTTCCACATACCTGCTAAAGCCTTTGCATCTCCAATAGTGCCTTTTTAGGCAGAGTGCAGCTAATTAGTATCCTGAAACAACTTTTGTATGAAATCCATAACAGGAGCACATTAATCTGGCTTTGCTCAATGCTGGAAGTCTCAACAAAGAGCTGCCCAACCTTCAGATCCTTGCACTTGAAATGCATCTGTATCGGTGACATTACTGAAAATTGGGTTTAAATTTATAGAAAGCACTTTCTTCATATCAGTGTTTTGCACTTACCATGACATCAAAACACTGATTCCAACTGTGGTAACATTTTCATATTTGTTAGAGACAATATCACCTTGAGACAGATGTCCACAAACTCATCTCATTGAACTCCAAATTACACTAAACAAGAGCAGCTTTCAGCATATACCCTGTTACAGGACATCCTCTGTGTCTTCTGAAAACCATACAATGTAACTAAATGCACTTGATGAACTCTGCATAAACAAGAACATTATTTTTGGGACAGATAATTATCCCCGAATAAACTGGTGTACATACACCTCCAATGTAGGATATTCCCAAAAATTCTTTGCTATGTTATGAAATTAAGAAATAACACCCAGCATTTCTCTGAACTAATTCAAAATAGCACTACCTACTCTGACCCAGCAATCATTGCCAACATAATAACAGACAGATTCTGTGCAAATTTTACCCCAGAGATGGCTGTCCATAGTCCACTTGTCTGCTGATGACAGCCAGTTGGGTGCTGTTATCTGCTTATCCACTGATACTATACAATTGCAGCCAAGTACTATACAGCTCATGCAGATACCTAATGCACAGAAAATGGTCTTAGGCTAAGTGCAAATGCAGCATAATAGCATTCAGTAAGAAAAGGTGTTCTGCATCATTTATCTTCAGGCAGACATTGTCATAAGAGACCCGTGTACTTAATGTGGACATCCCTCATCATCCAGTCATCCACCTTAGTCAGGAAACACTTCCATCAGTCCCAGTTAATGTCCAAAAGAATATCTTCAAAATCTAATGAACTTATACCACCACTGTACTCTTTCCTCATCAGACCCATTATTAAATACAATACCCCCATTTAGTATCTACAAATCCAAGCATATCACTCAGTTAGAAGGGCCCAAAGATTTCTAAACAAGGAAACTGAAGACCTTAAATCCTTCAGCTATCCCAACAGATTAGTCCAGAGCTTCTTATATTTAGGTACCTAGTGGCTTCTCTGAGCAGACCATATTTGTCAAGTCATACACACCCAATCCTATTTAACCCCATATTTCTTCATAAAACATTCACTCTACAAATACCTTGATTGGGGATCTAAATCTGCAGCAACAATTAAAAACAGCACAGCCCTGATAGATTTGGGAAGAGAACACTGTTAAGTGCTTGAAAAGAGTGATAAATAGTAAAGCATCTTATGGTTCCCACGATCACTTGCCTAGCATTGTCATTATGTTCAACTCACTGTTAAGCATGTAAAAGAAAGACTGACTTATTTATTTATTTTACATTTGTTTACCAGAATGGTCCGATTGGGCTAGTAGCCCGTTTTCAGCAGAGGCCTGTGAAGCAAACCTCCAGAAAAGATTGATAGAATGATTTTATTGCATTATGTCATGTAAATTACATGTTCTACCTATCTGAGATGAATTCTCTACATATTGTGTAAGCGTATTATTGGTATCACTATAATCAGTTCCTTTACTGAAAATGTGAAATGTGAAAACCAAATTACAGAGCTGTGGGATACACTGCCCATTGCTCCATATGGGGAATATACCTGTAGTGCAACCTAATTGCGTGACTGATTGGTTATCTAGCTTTGGAACTATTAAAGGCACAGTAATCTATGCAGTTCTGACTCCAGACAACTTAAAAACAGCAAAGGATCTATCATGTTAAAATCCTTAAGGAGTTCAAGAAATTCAGCAGCTGTGACGTTTCCTTGGTTATGATTATTCATGATGCCATCCGAAAGCTTTTTGATTGATGCTTCAAGGTTGTAGCCTTTCCTGAGGCAATGCTGAGGTTTTGCTAGAATGCTTTAAGACCCAAGATCTTTCTGATGAGGAGATACCTCTGTAGGCTGTCCATGGACCATGCAGCCATGACGTGACTCACAGAACAAGGGCAAATACTGTGTATATGATTATAAGACAAGTGACCATCATACCATTCATTTGATGCCACATAATCAAGCATTGGTCCATCAAATAAAGAGACTGTTAGACATGCTGCAGGAACAAACTTAAAAAAGAAAATCACCTTTGTCTGAGTCATTTTCTTTAGCCGATGCCTGTCTTGTTATCTTAAATATTTTAATTATTGAGTCTAATGATGCAAGTGCATTCTGTAATGTTCTACAGTTGAACATCATGTTGTGATTATTTTAACTGTTTCCCTGTACAAGAAATTCCTTTTTGCTTCTGCACATCTTCTATTAATTTTGTGTTTGCAGGGGGGAGGGCATGCTCACATAAGTGTGGGATTGTATCCTGAACCACCCTGTGACTTTATATATTCTAACTCTTGAGACAGCACAAATGTTAGGAAAAGGAGATATTTCCTGTTACTATAACATAATCTCATCCTTTTTTGCAATATTTTTCATCATGTTCACCTTTCAACTAAAAGGCATAGGTTGCTCCTAATTCAACACAACAGACACTCAGCTACATGGCTTGTTTCCATTTACATATATACATACATGCACAGACAGTGTTACCAGCATTTTTGTGAGGGAACCAGGTACCAGAATTAAAAACCATCAGACACAAGGAGAACATGTAGCCAACACACACGTTGTGGCTGGAAGTCAGCAATGAACCCCAGAATGTGGAGCTATGAGGCACAGATACTACTGAGCAACTGTACGGTCCATCTTTTATCTTTGCTAGTTTAGAGTCCAGTATTCTAGCAGAATTAGGGACCACGGCTACCCAAGTAGATGTCTGTACAAGCTAAGCATGTTGTACTGCACAAAGGTCAGACTCTGAGCATGGCTACATTAATGTCACCTAGGAAGAGCCAGGTTAGGGTAGTATAGATCAAGCTGAGCTTTTACCTTGTTTGAATGTTTTTTCAGACTAGTACTCTTCCTGTGTGTCTGCCTTCACAAATACCCATTTTAACAGAAATGCCGTCTTTGGCTGCTGCATCAAGTAGGTGTCTGTCTGATGAAAACAAAACAGCAAGACACTGTCAGAAGCTAATACTCCTACGCCGCTTGCTCTTTCCCTTTTCATGTTTTACTATAGTTGTACCAGACCAACGGTTTTCTACCAGTAATGTAATCTTTTAGCTACATTTCTGAAAACTGCACTATATGCAGTCTGAAATCAGTCATCTCTGCATAAAATGTTGTAGTTTTATTGCATGGAGTCATAGCATTTAGGGATATAATCCTAAAGTCTTCAGTAGATGAAGTGTGTGTGTGTGTGTGTGTGTGTGTGTGTGTGTGTGTGTGTGTGTGTGTGTGTGTGTGTGTGTGTGCGCACATGGGGGGGGGATTCTATGCTTTTGTGGCTGTTTGTTCCTTGACAGGCATTTTTTACTATAGTTGTACCAGACCAACGGTTGTCCAGTTCCCTACCAAGGCAACTTATGAGTGCACAGAGCAGAGTTGCCTGCATATACAGCAAGAAAGAGCAAACATGCCTTCTGTGAGTGTTTTAGTTATATGAACACACACAGCAGGTCTTTGCATTAGTACTTATGTTTTTATAATATAAGTAGCTCTCTTTCATGAGCCTATTTTTCTCACTCATAGAAGACTTTAGTAGGCATACATTGCCTTTCTGTCTTGGTGCACTATGTACTGATTTATAGATGCTTTTCACTTGGGACAATAATGCACCTGTTGCTGTAAGTGTGGCCATAGCTACTGCCTTTATACTAAATTGTGAGCAAAAGGCACTAACTAATCCAGCAGATTCACTACATGCTATACTGAAGCTATACTATAAATAAAACATTAACTTGCTTCCAAAAGCTATTGCAAAGGAAATGTTAAATTCAATTAGATAAAATTTCATAGTTAACTAAAGAAAAGTTCTTGATTCAGGGCAGATGGTTTTCTTAAAAAGTTTGGACTATCTACACCATAAACTGATTTCATTTGATTCAAAGGCATCTACTTGGGCTGCTTTTTTTAATTTTCCTTTATGTATAGCTTCAATGCAGTGACTCCTAATCTGGTTATATACTAACAGGCATGCTTTCCACAGCCAAGGGTAGGTGAACACTAAGGCAAGAAACTATTAACTGTTGTATTTGAATCCCTGCAAAAAAATCAGATAAGATATATTTCACCATAACTTCGAAGTCTACTAGAAGCACATTTGCAGGCTTACTCCTGCATGTACCTTGTCAGCAGCATTTACAGCCACCTGACTACTGCACCCATACTAAAATGTCTATCATAACATAATCAGTTTTATAATGTTTGGGTAGGTTAGATGTTCCACAACATACAAGTAAAATCTAATAAACACAGCAGGCACAAAGTATCCACAGAGTCCACAACTAAAACCAAAATCCATGAGGAATATATACCATTCTTATTCTAATGAAGTCTGATTGTATTGACAAAAGTACTACAAATTACTGCTTGTGTAAATTTATTGTGAAGACAGTTGGTAGTCTTCATACATTTGGGACACCAGTCTACATTTTTCCATTTTTTTCTCCACTCAGCAAGACACTGGAACAAGGCCTTGAGTCTGGGTGCAAATTTTATTGCAGCCGTATTAATCTTGCTCATTTATGCCAACCATCTTCCCAACCATGATGGCTCCTCTCACAGATATTCTAAACAACAAAACAAGTACAATACTCTTACACTCAGTATCACATTAGTTTTACTTTAGTCCTATTAGGTTCATGCTTGTTTTTTTATACTAACCACAATGCTATTTCTACCATTGTACCTCCTGAAAGTCTCCAGACATTTCACTTGTACAAAATGTCTAACATTGCAATACATCTAACATAACATTGCATTAGCTAAGCTAGATATTTCCCCTCATAAAGGCAAACAAATACCAGCTCCTAGAGTTAATGTTCCTCTTAGTGCAACAACCCCTCAACAGTTCTTTTCATTAAACTTCTTGTTAAAATTGATTGAATCCTACTAAAACATCTAACCCATCAGTCCTAGACATGCATATACTATGTAGCTTTATTAATAAGCATGCTATGGCTACTAAAGTTCACCAGACTAGGATCCCTTCATATTACCCTTAACCAGCCATATAGTCAGTAACTTGACCACATTGTGTGCCACTCAGCAGCTCGCTACACTAATAGATATAATGAATAGTCTGGAATTACCTACTCTACTATCTTCATAGTTATTTTTGCATACAAGACCAAGTGCACCTCTAATTATTTTAAGCCTTAAATACAGAAGTTATCTTGTCTACTAAATATTTAAACAATGTTGGTGCTTATAACCTCCAGGAACAGGTACAAATTAGTAGCTCATTTAATGTGTGAACAAGAAAAACTAGTTTTAATCAGGTTTCTTTAGCCAAGCTGGCAGGAGAAACATACTGTTCAGAAAACAGACATTGCTTTCATTCATCTTGTTGAAAATAATTTGGCCAAAGGACTCAAGACTATTTACATTCAGTATGATAAAGATAATCTTGAAAAATACTGTCTGGAAGTGTAACAAAGGCACAAAACAAAAGAGAACTCACTATTTTGTGTGCTGTCTGACAGACCAAGATACATTCCTTAATCTTCTTGCTTGTTTGACAGCATCTCTTTGAAGTGGTGCATGGACATTTAAATAGGTTTTACTCCAGTTATTATACAAGAATGTATTGAACTTTCTGTCAGAGAATGGCTATATTAAATAGTTTAGTTTTGTTTTTAATTTTACTTACATTTGTCCTGTATTTGCATAAGTATGGATTTGTTTCTGTTTTGAAGAACTCCACATTTGACTTGCTGCTGGGTATGGCTGTGATGAAGGATATGTCTCCTAGTCCAGGTTCATATTTCTAGATATTGCCAAAGCAGGCATCAATGGCATTAGAAAGTACTTTGTATCCACAAACCATCATGGGTGCTACTTCCATCTCTCACAGGTTGGCTGTGGAAAATCAATAAACAATGGTTACTTTCCCTTATTGATCCAATCAGTAGTTTGTCCCCAATTTAGAAGATAGTGGCCCTTATTTTCCTCTCATGAGATGACACCCCCACTAGCTTTGTACAGTTGAGAAAAGCTTTTCCGGAAATATTAAGGAATTAGACTCCTGCAGTGTTTTAATAAGAACTATATTGGCAGGAAACTGAGAAGGGAAGATATGCATAGAAACTACCACAGAAACTATTATTTCTCTACTATCCTGTATTCTGTAGAACACATGCATTGCCTACAGGAATGGCTTGCTCCGAGAATACAGCCTGGGCTTGGCATCACTGGCTTTACTGCTTAATTGGCAGGACACAAGCTTTTCCACTTTAGTTGTCTTAGGAGGATAAAGAAAACAGGTTTGTGATCTGTGACTTTTTTATACAGAGAAGACATCCAAAATATGAGAGGAGGAAGGAGAGACTACAGGCGGTCCTGTGTAAGAGAGCCATGTACTCAGCCATAAATATCCTCTCTGCTGTCATCCTTCCTTCTTTTTTTTTTTTTTTGGTCCCCTTTGGGACATTATTTAACCAACACATCTCTCCAGTGTCCACACTGGGTCTACCAGCTTATCTCTTACCAACCTTGGACTTACTCTAGTATTGCTGGGGCTGGTTATGGATCCTAAGGGTGTCTTGGTTGTTTAGCCATCCTTGCATCTCATGGATCCTAAGGGTGTCTTGGGTGTTTAGCCATCCTTGCATCTCATGGATCCTAAGGGTGTCTTGGGTGTTTAGCCATCCTTGCATCTCATGGATCCTAAGGGTGTCTTGGGTGTTTAGCCATCCTTGCATCTCATGGATCCTAAGGGTGTCTTGGGTGTTTAGCCATCCTTGCATCTCATGGATCCTAAGGGTTTCTTGGGTGTTTAACCATACTTGCACAAATTACCACATAGGTGGTAATCCATTAATTACGGAAGAAGTAATCAGGGACCTAGGGACCCAAGTTGACAGTGACCTCTCATTTGACACCCACATTGCCAAGGTGGTTAGGAAGACCTTCTATATTGCCCACCTTATCATGAAAGGATTCACATCTAGATCAAGAGAGGTCATTGTGCCCCTATACTCTTCCCTTATCAGACCCATGATTGAGTACAATGCCCCATTTAGTATGTACTTTACCCGGCACCTGCAGCAGTTAGAAAGACCCCAGAAGTACCTCACCAAGAGGATCAAGGGTATCAAACATATGTCATATGCTCCCAGATTGAAGAAACTCCAGCTCTATTCAGTCACATACCGCCTACTCAGAAGAGATCTATCCAGAATTAATGGACATGCTCCACCTAAAAAAATCCAAATCCACCAGAGCCATGAGAGTGAGAGACTTGAACCTCAACACAAAAATAAATAGGACATGCTGGAGGGACAGATTCATAACCCAGAGGCTCCCTACACTCTGGAACAGAATCCCAGTCCATGTTAGGCAGAGCCCCTCACTGACTCTCTTCAAGAGAAATCTTGACGAGTGGATGGGAGATCATAGGTTTACCCCGGGGGTCATCTCTGTGTCACTTCTAGACAGAGGCACAGTAAACTAAACCCTAAATGGGCATAGTATTATCATTCCAGGGGGTGGCGGAAGCCACACACACTCTGGGTAGGCTTATAAATGCCCTAGGGCAGATAGCCTAGTATGAACCTATGAACCTATGCATCCATCCTGTTTTTGTTCCTTTTTTATATGCCCTACTCACTCCCTTCCCCACGTCCTTCACTTGACAATTACATCCAAGGGCTACTTACCCTCTTTGGACCACTCCTCACAATGAATGCTCTCCCACCCAGGACAGGCACACCATCCCTCTTTCTTTGTCACTGTGACAGTCACCCAAGATGCTAATCAAATCTAGGTTAACTGGGCAATAATCAGGGTTTTATCCTTAGATGCAGCTATAGTGGTTCTTCTGCTGTTGGGATATAGTGTTAGCAATGTACATGCAGGGGAACTACTAAGCTACACATCTGTGTGTTCACAGGAGTTCATTTTCTGTAACACGTTAAGATGCATTTATGTTTCACTTGTTATGTTTGGTGCAAACCAAACCAAGCATATACATATGTCAAAATGATGGATATAAATGTAGCCAGAACAGAACTGTACTTCTCTATCTTCTTGTGAGAAATGCTCATGTCTGCCAATGCTACTTTGATCAGAAGGACCGTGCTGGAAGTGCAGTTTGAGTATTATGGTTCTTTGATAACCTACTAATTCCCTTTGTGTGGTGTTATTAAGTCTTATAAGAAAATGCCCTTCATACCTCTTTTCATTGTTCTGAACTCTCAGGTGTGCACGCATGGAGCTATTCTTTACTCTTTTCTTGTCACATCATGCCTGAGAAGAGAGAACACGAAGAGAAATTATGCAGTTTATTACATTGTAAAGGGCACTGCTAGTCTAACAAAAAGCTGCGGTGCTGTGACATGCAATTTAAGACTTCTTAAAACATTTTTTCTTTGACTACTATCATTGCTACAGACAATGTACCACTGTACTTTGGAGTGTAATTATATATGAATCATCATGAAATAAAGAAATAATTTGCTAAAGAAAACATCTAAATGCTTCAGGGAACAAGAGTGGGTGTATAATCAAGGAAAAGCAAAACAGAAAGAACCTTCTGCAGGTCAGCTTCTGAAATCTTTTTCACCAAGTAGGCTGAAGCCCACTGCAGGTATTTCATAAGCCATCATATTGAATTTCTTACAGTATTCTCCCATTATATATTTATCCCTTAGGGATGCAAATAATTCCATTGGTGACATAGGTACCATTCTTTGTTATGACTGCTTTGCTTATATGAACAATACATTCTCCAACATGAGCTGTAAAGTGAATCTGTGCCGATAAATATGAAGATCAAGATGCCACTCTTCCCCAACTTACCTTTCCTGTTCAGGAAATCCTAACTGACATGTAGCCATATTTTACCTATTTTCTAATTATTCTTCTTTTTACATACACTTCATACTAAAATAGTGGCTTAACAAGACATACAAGAATGCTAATAGTATTGGGCTACCATTGTTGCATTATTCTATATGAGGAGCTATTCTGAAAAGGCTCATTATAAACTTAGGAAACAACTTCCCTCTTAAGTTCAGGTCCAGGAATATCTTGGAACAGTAACTGCATATAAAACTGTAAGTCACAAACTAATATGTATCACACCATGATAAAATAATAGCTATATTCCTTTACACTGCCCACATAGTCATCATTCGACCACTGCTGCGGGTTATATTCTGTATAGGATAGAACAGCTGACTAGCTTCCAAAGCTTGAGGATACTTCCTATGCACCTAGACTATTCACGCTTTGAGCAGAGCTGAAGAAATCAAAGGGCTTTGGAGCCAAGCCCTTCAGAACAAGCTTTACAGCATCAGTGTTGGGCAAGAATTAATCCATATCTGGGCAGATAAGTCCCTTTGGAAAAAAATTCTTCCACTATTTATTTTATGACATAATACTTTTATCTGTGAATTTTTTCCTTTATACTAGGATTTCTATGTTTTTGGACTGTCACACAACTTTTCCTTCAGTTACAAAACTATGGTTCTACTGTTTACTTTAGTAGAAAACTAATAAAAGTATTGCATTTTGTGAAGAAAACTTCTATTTAACTCTTTTAGAGGTCTGTGTAAGTGTACATTGTGCTTAGTATGGTGTTTTATGGTGAAAGCACTACTGTTATATTTACCTTTTCTGTGAATGATACGGTCAGTCATACCTGGACTTAAGACTTCATTCTCAGCTTTGTCATGGAATAACTTACTAGTTCCTCACGTCTTCCTTCCTTCCTTCAGCCATAACAAGAAGAAAATTTCCAGACAGCCTTTGTCCCCTCAGCTGACCATAAATTCGCCTCACCCACAGAAGGGTGACTCTTCTACAGCCATATCTTGTTCCTCAGACCACTCATCTTTCTCCTTGGTTTCTTCTGGTGCAATCTCTTCATCCACATGGATCAGGAGTTAGACGTGTCCTGTGCAACTGTTGGTGTCCTTGGGAGGAATGGGAGAACCATTCTTGTTGGTCTTAAAGCAAGGAACGGGAAGTGCCTCTCTGGTTAGCAGGAGCGGGATGACTGTGCCCGGGGTGACGTTCCTGATGGGAGTCTGCCTACTTCTATGGCAATTCCTGATAAAAAGAAGTAGAAGCTTAAAATGTATCTTCCACTGTCTCAGTTACTTTAGACAGGGATTATTTATTGGGCTTATATTGTAGCCAAGCTCAGGATCTTGGCCCCCTGTCATTCTGTTTTGTTTTGTTTTTCTTCTGGTAAAACAAAAAGGAGTTCTAGTTTACTAGTGTGATGAACAGGGAATGACTGCGAGGGAATAACTTATGCTTTTTTTTCACCACAGGGACTGATTTTGATTCTGATGAGAGCATTTCTTCTGACTGTCCCTTGAAAGTATTTTCATTTGCTGAAACCATTTGCAGAATGAACCAATTCCTTCAGTGGGAATATAATGACATTCCAATTTCTTTGAAGAAGTTGTTGTTGTTGGTCTTTTCGGCTTTCCCGGTTAGGGGTCGCCACAGCAGAACTCCGGTCCGCTAATGATTGGCAGTAGATTTTTATGGTGCCGAGTTGCCAGCCCGAAGCCCAACCTTCAGCAAAGGCACACCCATTCACGCATGTCTTTTGGAGGCCACTCGACCACGGGGAGGACATGCAGACTCCACACAGAAGGCACTTCTGCCGAGAACCGAACAGGACAACCTCTTGCTGTACTTTCTTTGAAGAAGTATTATAATTTATTACAACTGGAATTTCCTCACCCACTACTGTTCTTCCTGCTTTTCTACCTTTGGAGGATATTTTTTACAACATGTAGTATACTAACCAGCCAGCCAGCCTACAGCCCCTAAGAAGGCAGATAGATTACAAAACGTTCCTCAGTTTTAAACATTATTATCTTTTCCTGCAACAAATTCCTAAAAATTTCGTAAATGCTCATCACACCCTCTGATAAGGATTGGAAAGCATTTAATAGATTGGAAAACAAGTGTATTCCTCTGCCACACGTATTTTTGGGATTCTTAATTGACAAGGTCACATATTAAAAATTTTGCTTGCTTCATTTGAGAATATGAGGGCTATTATATCCAATTTACTCTCTTCTCAGGAAAAAAATTCTCTAAATACACTTCTGTGTCTCAAGAGACCAAACATTCTTTGAAGTGTGCCTGTGATTCAGATGATACCTCGTCCAGACCACCTGCTACTTGTGCTATTAAAAGAAGGTTTGCATGTTTATAGATTCTGAAAACTTAAATGAGAATGTTAAAGCTGAACTTTTGAATTCCCCTTTAGGTTGTTTTTGGATCATCTGCTGCTGAGATCCTGAAAAAGTGTGATGAACGAGGAAAACTGATTCTGGAGGGTAAATCATTTTTTGTCAGTGTTCCTTTGTCAGCTTTGTTAAAGGATTTACACCTACCACATGATATTTTATAGAAAAAAAAAAATAAGCAGACAAGACAAACTTCTGTCAAGCAGATGTTCAAAAATCAGTGTCAAGAGGGCTCCAGACAGAAAGGAGGAGTTTCCCAGAAACCAGGACAGTCAAAAAAAGTCTGAATGAAAATCTGCAAATTGTAACTGCCCATTTCTATCCTAGCAAGTTTTTAAGTCTTCCAAAATTTGAATCTCCTTCTTTTTGTTCGGTAACAGATAATCTCAGACAACTGGGTTCTCGGAGTAATCCATAAAGGTTACTGATTGCAGTAGGAGTCACATTTTTCTTTTCAGGGGATTCCACCTCATCAACTAGATCAAACTTCTTTTTATCCCTCCAGTCATTCAGAATTTGTTGACTTGGGGGGGGGGGTCAAGAACCTGTTCATCTTTCTCTAATTGGGAAGGTTTTTTTTTAAGAATATTTCTGGTAGCAACTTAAAAAGCCTCATGGAGTCCAGCACTGGACATTTCCTTTCTCAATCAGTTTGTGAAAGTCTCAAACTACAGAGTACTTTCCCTTCACAGCCGTTTATCTCTTATTCCCCCCCCTTTTTTTTTTGGTAACTCTCTTTTTTTAAATTATGCTAATAATCATATTCCTATAGCTTCAGATTTCAATTCTTTTTGAAGGTTTTCTGTGTCTGGATTACAATATCAGTTCTCTGCATTTCCCTTTGGGTTATCCACTGTTCCAAGGGAGTTCACAAAGTATCTAGTTGCAGGGATAGCTTATAGCCGACTGTCAGGTGTTCATATTTTTTCTTATTTAAATGACTTGCTATCTTTGCATTGTCTTTTAGAAAGTGTCTGTTTTCTTTTAACGTGGTAAGAGATCTCCTTTACAGATTTGGTTCCCAGAAGAATATTCTAAAGTCTTCCCACAGGATAGTATTCTTGGGGTCTCAGCTAGATACTTCAGTTCAAAGAGATTTTCTTAAAACAGGAAAATTAGATTTGTCTAGATCTACACCTGAGTATTTCTACTCTCTAGGATTCCAACAAGGGAATCTCTCAGGAGAGAAGGATACATGGCATTTATGATTTTCAAGACTCCTCTTGCCCGACTTCACATGAGAAAGATTCAGTGGTACCTAACATGGTCTGTTCCAATATCAACACCCCCTCTGACACTTAAGTTCCAGTTGTGGGACTTGTGAAATGGTAACTGATTTGGTGGAAAGACTAGTTTTATTTGAATCTAGGTTTCCCATTTCCCCCCTCAGCTCCACTGCAGTCTGTACCTATAGACACCTCAGACTTTGTCTGGAAGCTGTGTTTGTAAGGGTAAAATTGCAGGGTCTTTAGAATAAAAAGGAACATTGGCAACATGAATATGCTCTGTCTCAATCTGAGGTCCCCATGCCTCTCCAAGTAATTACAGACAGCACCACAGTACTGAAATACATAAATAGTGGGGTTCCAGATATTGACATCTGTACAAATTAGCCATGGTAGCCTGCATTCTAGCAATTCAGCACAGTCTCATTCTACAGGCATCTTACATTCCATCAGAGCAAGAGATTGTGGCAGACAAGCTGAGCATCACCAGGGCAGGACCACATGAATGGAAACTAAAACAGGCAATCTTCCAGGATCCAACTATGGGAAAGACCTCAAGTAGATCTTTTCACCTACATTCACAACAAACAATTGGCAAAATTCCACTCTAGGACTCCTTGCAGTCAGATCTGGAAAGCAGATGCCTTCTCATTACAATGGACAGGAATGTTCCTGTATTCTTTCTGACCCTTTCCATTGATATCCTCAGTTACTCAGAATATTCAGAAGGACTATCCAAATATTATTATGGTAACACCCCTTTTCCTAGGCAAAAGTGGTTCTCCCTTCTTTTGGAAAAGGCCAAGTACAATTACCACAAGCTTCCTCATGGTTAGAACCTACTCATACAAGACAGGGGATAGATTCATAGGTTCATAGGTGTTTACTAGGTAACAACCACAAGGGCCTTTTTAAGCCTAGCCATGTATTCAAAATCTCTGACAAGTTCTGATACCCTTGATAAGTGTAAGCATGGGCCTGGGAGATGAACCATTTGCAGGTTACCTGTGTCCATTAGAGACATAGGTGACAAACCAGGGATGAATTTCTGGTTTCCATTCCAATTGTCCAAATTGCACTTGAATTGGGTTAGGGAAGAACTCTGCTTCACATAGATGGGGAGCCTGTTCCATAGACTTTGCGGTTTCTGGGATACATACCTCTCTCTCCAGCAGGTCCTACTTATATCACAGGCAAAGATTAAGTCTTTAGAATGGGTAATTCTGTTTTTTTTTGTGTGGATATGCATGAGGTTCATCAGAGTCTGGTCAGACAATGCCCTCTATGCCAGGCACAGATCTCCCCTCAAAAGCCTGTAGGAGACAGACTATAGGGATAGGGCTTTGAGGTGGTCTGCATAGGATATTTTACTTACTCCCTGTATTCTTTTAGTGAGAAACCTCTGGGACATTCCAATTGTTGGATACGCCTGGTTAGGTACATACCAGTGGGGGCACTGTACTCAATGATAGGTCTGATAAATACCAGATACATTGGAACAATGATTTCCTTGGACTTAGATGTTTGTAAGTTGCGCAACATAGAATGATTTCCTCAACACTGTAGATGCATGATGGTGAAAGGCTAGATTGCTATCTATGTGCGTCCCTACGTCCCTGACTACTGGGTCAACTCTAAGGGGTGTGTTGTCAATATGATAGTTACCAGGGATAGATGACTTCTCAAAGGATACTATTATGCATTTCTTGGCATTTAGTTTTAGTCCATGGCTCTGACACCAGTTGTCTGTCTGCGTCAGCCCCTCATGGAGAATATTTGTGTCAGTGTGAGATTCAATGACCACTCCTAATTTGCAGTCATCTGCAAATTTAGTCAGCCAGCCACTGACATTGGCCTTGACTTCTGAGAAGTAAGTGCCAAAAAGGAGCAGTCTCTGAGGGACTCCACTTGTGACTGTCCTCTTTGTAGATGTAGACTCCCCAGTTCTAACTTCCTGGATCCTGTCTGTACTTTACCTTTTGAGTTTGTCAACAAAGCCTGAGTGGGGTATTGTGTCAAATGCCTTGGCCAGGTAAAGGTAGGCAGTGTAAACGAGTTTACCCTCATCCATTGCCTTGGTGACCTTGTCAAAGAAGTCCACCAGGTTGAGTAGGCATGATCTGCCCTGAACGAAACCAAAGTGGGTTGGGTCCAGTGTCTGGAGGTTTACTATATGTCTGTTGATCATCTCCATGACAATTCTTTCCATGGCTTTACATATAAGACTAGTGAGACTTATGGGTCTATAGTTTCCAGGGTCTATAGATGACCCACCTTTGTGCAAAGGGATGACTGTTGCCTTCCTCCATTCATAAGCGAGAAACCTGTTTGGAGGCTACAGTTCAATAGTAATTCCAGAGTCCCTGACAGGTCATGTTTCATGCTATTTAGAAGGTATCCTGGGATATTGCCTGGGCCCATACATGCAGTGTTCTTGGTCTTAGAGAGTGCATTAAGAACCTGTTCCTAGTGATAGTAGAGGGAGTTATATTTGATGATATTTCCTGAGAGAAGGTTGAGGGGAAGAGAGGGGTAAAGTTGGAGATGTATTTATCATCCAGGAGGTTTGCTATATCTTCTGGATCAGTATAAATGGCTCCATTTACAATGAGCTCTGCACACAATCGTGTATTGCCTTTGAGGTCGTAGACATAGCTAAAGAATGCTTTGTGGATGTCCTTGGCCTGGGAGGCCAAACGTGCCTCAAATTTGGCTTTGGTAGACTTTATTTGTCCTCTGAGTTGTTTGTTTAGTTTAATGAAAGTGCTTTTATCCTGCTGGGTGCTGCACCTCCTAATTTTTGCCATGATTTTCTTCCTCGTGTTATACAGCCTATTGATTTTGTGATGCCACCAGTGTGTCTTGTTTTTTGTTAGTTCTGTACTTCTTTCTGGTGGGTACAGCTGCCTCTGTCCAGTTATTAACATGCTTGTACAAGATTTCTGTGAACAGTTCTGCATAGGCAACAGTGTTCACAGGGCTTATGGGGGCTTGAAATGTTGCCTGGTTATCACTTAATAGCAAAAAGTTAGCCTTAGAGTAGTTACTGAATATTCCAGGTTTATCTGGGGATCCAGGGTGTATTTTTACTTCAAAGGAGACCATTTTGTGGTCTGACCTTACCAAGGAAGGGATTACAGTAGGGGGTGTGAGCACTCTCCCATCCAGTAAGGTTGCACCTGATTGGTGTACTGAGTATCTGGCCCAGGGAGTTTGTGTTTACAAAATCCAGGAATCTCTGTGCATGTACATTTGGTGTTGTATAGGATTCACAGTTAATAGTGGGGTAATTAAAGTCACCCATGAATATGGTATTGGGTTAGATGGTTAGTGTTTCTAATAAGTTTAAATACATGGTATGGGTTTCCTGGGTTATAGAGGGGGACCTATAGTTTGCAAGGAAGTGGTACTGGATTTTGCCTGTGATGATTTGAACATGGAGCAGCTCAAATGCATTGCCCTGTTTGACCAGACTTGAAGTATATTTATCTAATGATGTAAATAGAGACACCTCCACTTTTAGTCCCTGCCTATGAAGTAGCTGGCCTAAATGTGTGGAAGGCATTATAACCTAGCACTGTTGGTGTGCTCTCTGCGGCTTTAAACCATGTCTTAGTGACTGCATAGATGTCAACATTCTCTAGGGTAAAGAGAGCTTCTAGGGAGTGGAATTTTCCGTTTAGACTCCTAACATTGAGCAGTAATGTCTTTAGATTTGCTTGGTTTTGATTTGCTATGTTGGAAGTACTTTCAGTTTGGCATTGCCGAAAAAAGGCACTATGGGGCGAGACAATGTTTTAGCTAATATTTGAAAGTCTGGAGGGGAGAGGTGTAGACCATCCCTGGCAAAGCAGCATGGTCTGTTGACCATCTCCTTCCATGCTGACAAACATTGCACCCCCTTAGAATGACACCAGAAACTAAGCCAATTATTAAAGTCAATCATCTTTTGTTCATATTGTGGCATCATCCTTAGAGAAGGTAAAATGCTGCTCAATGCTAGGCTCATACCAGCCTGAAACACATATTCCGTGAGCTCCATGACGTCTGTCTTCATATAGTGTAGGGATGTTTGATGTACCCTGACTTGAAACAATTTGAAGGATAGATGCCTAAAAGGTATTAAACTGTATTTTCTGAAGACATGCAGGTATTAAAAGGAGGCAAAGAAGCCTGCTTCTAGGAAATCAAATATTAGTAAGTAGAAACATTTTTCTTGTTGGTGCCAAGATAAGAACCAAGACACTTTTAAGGCTAGTATTCTCTGGCTCTACAATATTTGAGTGCATTACCATCATCAAGCCTTTCTTACTCCTCTATCAAGGAGCATTTTCAGTCATTTCTGCAAGTCTACCCATAGATTGCCCTTTCAAAGCATTCCTATGTCAAAATGTTGTTTTTTTTTTTGAAAGTGGGCCAGCATAACTACTTAGAACTTCATAACAAAGCAAAGAAACTCATCAAAGTAGACAAAACCAGCTATTATCAAAATCTACAGGAAAAACATGCTAAACACCCTCAAAAGTTCTGGGCAGCAATAAACTCTGTATTGCAACCTGGGAAAACTACAATCTCTACGCCTACGACAGGAAACAACCAAGATAACATCCCCACCCAGTTTAATAAATACTTTACTGAAACAATCCAGGGCCTAGCCAATAACCAAATTAATACCAGTCAACCTACCCCAACAACCACACCAACTAACAAAGGAACCCAAGATAATAGCACATGCTTTAGGTTTCAGCCAGTCTCAATCAAAACCCTACAAAAACTCCTCCAGAAACTTAATCCTACCACCCTGGCCACCACCAGCCTACCTGCAGAATACCTCCAAATAGCTGCAGCAGCTATAGCCTATCCCTTTGCAATCCTCATTAATAGATCTATCTCATAGTGTAAAGTCCCCTCTATATAGAAAACCTCCCACATCATACCACTAGACAAAGGACATAACTCCTTTGAACTCAATATCTATCGTCCTATTGCTATTTTATTACCCTTATCAAAAATCCTTGAAAGGGTCATACATGCTCAACTCATGGACTACTCCATAAGAAAACAATCTACTATCTAAAATCAGCATGGCTTTAGAGCCTTCCATAGTACCACCACTGCTCTCATATCATTCACTAATACCATTAATCAACATAGAAATAATGGACAACTAGTTTCAGCCATATTTTTAGACTTATCCAAAGCTTTTGATATGGTTAACCACAACAGACTCCTCAATACACTCTCTGAACCTCAGTATCTCTTCTATCACACGGTTTAAGAACTACCCATCAGGTCGTCAGCAGGCAGTAAAATGGCAGAACCAACTATCCTCTGTACTACCAGTATCCTTAGGAGTCCATCAAGGCTCCATCCTAGGCCCATTACTCTTCTCTCGATTCACAAATCAACTCTCATCCTCCACACCAAAGGCCTCAGTTAGTCAATACGCAGATGACGCCACTATCATCTGTGCCTCCCCCACACTAGAGGACCTCTACTCCCAAACACAAGAATGCTTCTCACTAGTTGAAACCTGGTTCACTAACCACCAGCTTATTCTTAACCCAACTAAAACTAAATTACTCCCCTTCAGCCCCTACAGATCCTTCCCCCAAACAGATAACTTTGCTATCAACTCTAATAAGAAAACCGCAATTACCCCAACCACCCACACCAAACTGTTAGGCATTGAAATAAACACCCACCTTAGGTTCGACAAGCACATTGTCCAAACTATCAAGAAAGTTCACAAAAAGCTAGGACTGCTCTATCGCAACAAGCAATTTCTCTCACAACACTAAATCCACAATAGCTAGGACACATCTGCCACGCACCCTCCTCTACACATCCCCAGTTCTAACTAACCTTTGTAAAACCGAACCACACAAACTAGAATCCTGTTATAATAAAATGGCTAGATTTGCTACAGAATCTTCATATAGAACACATCACTGGGATTCTCTCAAACTAAACTGGTTGGAGTTGGCTGTACCACTTCAACTCAATCAATTGTCACTAGCACACACGTTGTACTACTCCTCAGAGAAACTCCCAGCCCTCCAGAAACTAATACTCCCTCACACCACAACAAGAACCTTAAGAACAAGTACCCTAAACCTCCTAGAAGTCACCAAACACAAAAATGAGGCAGGAAAATCTCTTTTTAGCTACTCTATTTCTAAACTCTGGGATGCCCTACTTGCCCACCTAACATCTAATAATTCCACTATACATTTTAAAAAACTCCTAAAAACTCACCTCATGAACAACTGCCTATGCTCCTGAGTCACCCCTGGGTAGAGACAGGCATACAATCAATAATTCTTAACACAGCCATACACCAAGTCTAGTATCCCACCCTGTTATAATATATCCATGAATAACCCACTCTTCAGACTTTGGTTCAAGTTGACTTTAATATAGCATATGTATATGTCCACAAATTTCTGTATGTCTCACAAGACATTGCATGTATACATCTGCAAAGTACTGCAAGTATTTAAGATGAGTGATGCCTGTAAATGTAATTATTATTATGAGCTTGTACTATGAACTGTGATATTTTCTAATGTTATTCTGTCTTATGTCTATTTAAATGCCAGTGTTTCTTATATCTGCTGGTCATGTATGTATTTAACTGGAGCTTTTCTCCCCGGAGTCTCTGCTGAAAGTGGAGAGTCAATAAATGTAAAATAAAAATAAATAAATAAAATAACTGTCAATCTAGAAAACAGGTGCCACCTCCTTGTGATCTGAATTTTGCTTTTTTCAATAAAAGTAAGGCTTCTTTTTGAGAAGTAATCCTTCGTTAATGCCTAAAGTGGTGTACATGAATTTACTACGAGCCAATCTATCCATTTCCCTGTTTTCTTTCCAGAATCTAAAAAATAAGGGAGAAAGGATTTTTTTATTTTTTGGATGTCCACATTTGTCTTTGATACTATGTTAACAGAACTAAAACATTCAGAAATTTTTATCAGTTATTTCTTACGAAGGTAAGGGAAAAAAAGGCAAGCTGAGTAAAAGCAAACTATTTCCAAATAGCTTGTCAGGCTTTCTCTTTTTATTACCACCATAATAAACCAATTTCAGGTAGGGTCAATGCATGTTCTATGAGGGCACTGGCTTCATCAGTGGCTTTCTGGAAAGAAGGGGACTCTAGATATATTCTATAGGCAATAACATAATCTTCTGTACATACCTTCACAAAGCACTACAAACCAGACACCTTCCCTATGTTTAGAACATGCTTTGCAAAACCATTCTCCAGGGGTTCTTGCACCCTCAACCTTCCTCCTCTTCCCAGTCTTTATAATATATTGTATTTTATTCATATAGCTAAAGCTACTGCACCAGTGATAAAGTGATGAACATTATACACTTATGTAAGTAAACGCACCACAGCAGTAGCTGTTCAAATGATCACTGCTGCAGAAGTTATTCCCCCCCATTCCTCTAATCCCCTTACTTTTGTGGAATTTTTGTTGCTAAGATGTGGACATTGATTATTTACTTAGCATTGTCCCCTTTCAGGGTTCGATCTTTCTTCCTTCAGTTGGCATGAAAGCTCTGAAGGAAGGAAGATGGTTTATTTTCTACAGGTCTGCTTGAGCTGACAATAGTGTGGGCATGTGGAAGGTGCCCTTAAGCTGTGCAAGTTAGCTGGTTGTTATATCCTATGTAAGATATAAAGCATACAACTAGCACTTCTACAGCAGTGTACATTCAAACATCTACTGTTACGGTGAGCTTATTTATACAACTAGCACTTCTACAGCAGTGTACATTCAAACATCTACTGTTACAGTTAGCTTATTTATACAACTAGCACTTCTACAGCAGTGTACATTCAAACATCTACTGTTACGGTGAGCTTATTTATACAACTAGCACTTCTACAACAGTGTACATTCAAACATCTACTGTTACGGTGAGCTTATTTATACAACTAGCACTTCTACAGCAGTGTACATTCAAACATCTACTGTTACGGTTAGCTTATTTATACAACTAGCACTTCTACAGCAGTGTACATTCAAACATCTACTGTTACGGTTAGCTTATTTATACAACTAGCACTTCTACAGCAGTGTACATTCAAACATCTACTGCTACGGTGAGCTTATTTATACAACTAACACTTCTACAGCAGTGTACATTCAAACATCTACTGTTACGGTGAGCTTATTTATACAACTAGCACTTCTACAGCAGTGTACATTCAAACATCTACTGTTACGGTGAGCTTATTTATACAACTAGCACTTCTACAGCAGTGTACATTCAAACATCTACTGTTACGGTGAGCTTATTTATACAACTAGCACTTCTACAGCAGTGTACATTCAAACATCTACTGTTACGGTTAGCTTATTTATACAACTAGCACTTCTACAGCAGTGTACATTCAAACATCTACTGTTACAGTGAGCTTATTTATACAACTAGCACTTCTACAGCAGTGTACATTTAAACATCTACTGTTACAGTGAGCTTATTTATACAAATAGCACTTCTACAGTAGTGTACATTCAAACATCTACTGTTACGGTGAGCTTATTTATACAACTAGCACTTCTACAGCAGTGTACATTCAAACATCCACTGTTACGGTGAGCTTATTTATACAACTAGCACTTCTACAGCAGTGTACATTCAAACATCTACTGTTACGGTGAGCTTATTTATACAACTAGCACTTCTACAGCAGTGTACATTCAAACATCTACTGTTACGGTGAGCTTATTTATACAACTAGCACTTCTACAGCAGTGTACATTCAAACATCTACTGTTACGGTGAGCTTATTTATACAACTAGCACTTCTACAGCAGTATACATTCAAACATCTACTGTTACGGTGAGCTTATTTATACAACTAGCACTTCTACAGCAGTGTACATTCAAACATCTACTGTTACGGTGAGCTTATTTATACAACTAGCACTTCTACAGCAGTGTACATTCAAACATCTACTGTTACGGTGAGCTTATTTATACAACTAGCACTTCTACAGCAGTGTACATTCAAACATCTACTGTTACGGTGAGCTTATTTATACAACTAGCACTTCTACAGCAGTGTACATTCAAACATCTACTGTTACGGTGAGCTTATTTATACAACTAGCACTTCTACAGCAGTGTACATTCAAACATCTACTGTTACGGTTAGCTTATTTATACAACTAGCACTTCTACAGCAGTGTACATTCAAACATCTACTGTTACGGTGAGCTTATTTATACAACTAGCACTTCTACAGCAGTGTACATTCAAACATCTACTGTTACGGTGAGCTTATTTATACAACTAGCACTTCTACAGCAGTGTACATTCAAACATCTACTGTTACGGTGAGCTTATTTATACAACTAGCACTTCTACAGCAGTGTACATTCAAACATCTACTGTTACGGTGAGCTTATTTATACAACTAGCACTTCTACAGCAGTGTACATTCAAACATCTACTGTTACGGTGAGCTTATTTATACAACTAGCACTTCTACAGCAGTGTACATTCAAACATCTACTGTTACGGTGAGCTTATTTATACAACTAGCACTTCTACAGCAGTGTACATTCAAACATCTACTGTTACGGTGAGCTTATTTATACAACTAGCACTTCTACAGCAGTGTACATTCAAACATCTACTGTTACGGTGAGCTTATTTATACAACTGCACTTTCTTTTTTTATCTCCCCAGTAAATCTCTTTGCTGAAAATTTTAACTTTTGACTGCAGCAGGTACAGACCCCAAGTGTAAAATTGGAACTTTTTTTTATCTTCTACTGCTTAATGACCTCACGTGCCATTCTAAATTAATTATTGTTTTCTTTTTACATTTTTTTTGTACTGTTTATTTCCTTTTCTATACCCTCTTTCTGCATCCTTAAATTAAGTGAATGTTGTATTGCTTTCTGAGTAAGAATAGCTGTTTATATTCCAAATATACAGTAAACTCTTACAGGTAGATACAAAAGAGACAGGTACTGCATAAACTGATGTCTCAAAACTAGCATGGCTGATCTCTGTTTTAATTAAAATGGCATATAATTACATGGGAAGCAACTGAATTATTACACTTCCAGTGAACAGATTTTATTATTTCACTTGTTCAAAGTTCTTATGCCTTGAACAAACCCTTAGCCAGAAATAACATACACTTTCTGAAGAAATCTTAAAGATCTTCTTGCTAATGAAAAGTGACAGAACCTTTAGCTCCCATATTTCAAATGTAACCACATAATTAGTAAAATAGTACCTCCTTTCAAACTCCCCATCCCTCATTGCTACATGTGCCTTAAAATCCATATGCTCCCACCCAGAAGCCCATTTTACTTCCATGAAAGAATTGTTTGCTCTACAAGCTACTTTCAGAACTAATTAGTTTTATAATAACAATTCTGTACACCCTACCTTTCAAAGAAAGATATCATCATACAACTCCTACCCACTGGCCTATACTTAGAATTTCTTCATAAAAACAGAGGTAATTAGAGATGACTGGAAAACGGCAATCTTTAATCCCCTCCCTAAAGTAACAAACCCCATAATGGCAGAAAATTACTGCCCTATAAATTACAAAACTACCATCTCTAAGCAAAACCCTAGGAAAAATACTCTATAAAAATGAACTATTTTAATTAGCCTTGTAGACACACAAATATTGTTTGGAGGCTACATTGCAATTAATACAGAGACTTATTTACAAGACTAAGGAAAGCATACTTTTTAAACTTGGAGAACAAAAACTCATTCGTACAAATGCTTTCTCATAATTGCAGGCTAAATAGCCTGTTCAGCTGCAGTTGTCTATTTAACATTCACAGAGGGTGTCCTCTTTGACAAGCCAGTCTAAGGCAGGCAATTACAATGAAGTTCACAAAAAAATTCTGATCATAGCTAATAAGACTCAAGAAAAGTGTGATTGTGATCTTGTCTGTTTCTACCTTCTCAACCTATAGTTTCCAAAGACATCCAACCAAATAACAGGTTTCTGCCATACCAAACTAGTATTTAGTGGAGTTGGGAGTTAGCCCACCTTGGTCTAGGGAATTCAAAATGGCTTTAAATGGCTAAAAGAGGGGGAGAAATATTAAAGACATGATAGTACATACTAGATTCCAGAGTCCTGAGATTAGATTAAATCAACAAATTTATGTTAAAGGAACGAAGCCATGTGGCAAATGTAGTGGATGTTCTTATATAGTAAATTCTTTCTTATATATTAATAACATTCGTTTTATAGTTAATGGAGTCTATGACTGTAGGACAGAGGGGGGGTTATTTATGCCATTAAATGTAATTGTAATATGTTCTACACTGGACAAACTAAAACAATGTTTAAAATAAGATTGTTAGAACACTTGAGGGACATTAGAATAAACAAGATGGAGAGCCCTTTGGCTCAGCATTTTAATGAATGTCACGGTGGAAATTCTGTGGGTTTAAAAGCTACTATTTTGTAACAAATTAAAATGGAAAATTGTGAGAAAGAAAGATATAAGCTTATGCTTTTAAGGAAGGAAACTGTTTTCATTTTAAAATATGGTACATTAATGCCTAAGGGCTTGAATACAGAATGTTGTTGGAAAATATGAACTGATGTGTGTTACTTTAAAAAATTTTATTAATTTCATGATTGTTTAATTGTTTAATTGTTTAATTGTTTATCAAATTGGAGCTGGGGTTATATATACTGTTTTTTAAATCTGGTATGTTACTCCTTGATGGCTGATTGTGGCCGAGGCGCTAGAGAAATAAACTTGTTCCAGTGGCTTTTGTGGTTTTCGTTTTGTGGTGAAGCAACTGTGTGTTTTTCTGTTCCTGTGTTGCTAGTATTTAGTGGAGTTGGGAGTTAGCCCACCTTGGTCTAGGGAATTCAAAATGGCTTTAACTTTCAGGAGATAAATTTCTCCACCTTCATATAATATTACATCATCCACGTAGGTTGCTACATATGTGGCATAAGGTTTAAAAATGTTGAAACTCATCTTCTGGAATGTTGCAGGGGTTCTGTGGAGACCAAATGGGATGACTCGATAATGGAATAGCCCCTCTGGTATACAAAATGGCATAATTTCTTCAAGTTTTGGGGCTAGTGGAAGTTGTCAATAACCTTTATTTAAATATAAAGTGGACATATATTCCACTTTGCTCAGTCTTTCAACCAATTCATCCATGCAGGGCATAGTATAGGGGTTAAATCTGGAAATAGCTTTCAGTCTTTTAAAATTCTTGTAGAACCTTATACACACATCTGGTTTGGGTTTCAGTATAAAGATATTGATCCACTCACCGTGAGATTTTTTTGTGACCCGTCTATCAGTTAATGCATTTTCTGTACCTCCTCGCTAACTGTTTCATACTGAGATACTGCTATTCAGTATGGCTTCAAATGGATTTTTACATGTTTTATTAAAGCAATCAATTAGAACATCTGTTTAAGACTGATTCATTGATTTAGAGTTTACCAGGTAGAGTCAATCCATAGGCCATAATCACTTTGGCAATACCCACCTTCATAGGAAGTTACTTGGCTTCTGGCCCTAGAGCCTTTACAAGTCTAACCATGTTAATCCCATGTATCCCCATTTGTTCTTTTTGGGTAGTTCACAGAACCAGTTTCTGAACAGAGTGGGTCTGTGATCAACACTGGTTACCCCTGTCCATGAGGGACATGGGTACCACCCCGTGCAAATTTGTGGTCTCCCATCCAATTATCTAGGCTGTGTTTGAATAGGGTCAGTTAGGAGTTCTGTTTTACATGAATAGGAAATCTATTCCAGAGAAGCAGCAGTCTCTGGGAGACATATCTGTCTCTCCGGCATGTTCCGTTAATGTCACAAGCTAGGTGAGATCACCTTGGATTGCCAGATCAACTATCAAAAGATCTAAACCACAAGAATGAAAAATCAAATAAATGATTTCCCATGTTTGTGAAGTTCAAAAGATCAAATCCAGCCTATATAAGGGTAGAGAAATAAGTGCTGGTTGAACAGAAGAAGACTTTTATGTAGCTGCACTGTCATGGCATACAATGCTATAGGGGTTTTAGGGAACATACACAATCTATACACATCACAGTTGGGCAAGCAAATGTTGGTCATTGATGGTTATCATTATTATTCAGAAAAAAGTCAACAAAAACTGAAATTATTGGGCATGACACCATAAGTTAAAAAGAAATATAAAGGGCATGCTGTAACAGAAATAACAGCAGAAGGGGAAATAATAAAAAAAAAATCACTTGTGATCTTGTCTGATCTTAGTGATGCAGAAAGGTATACTTTATGTACCAAACTTATGCAGACAGATGAATTATCTAGGGATATATCCTGCTTAGTTGTGGAGGATCTTATGGCGGCTTGTCATTAGAAGTGTCATAGGGCATTGCTGCTAACAAAAGCAGTGCTATCTAAAAAGGCTGCTTGTTACATTTCAGCCACAACTTATGGTGAAAGATACAGCCTCTGAGGTTAAGCACCACTGTGTGTGAATAGTGTACAATTTCAATTGTCAGATAAGAAAATGATTGTGTTATCCTTTATGGAAGAATATGATGCGTTACCACATTTAACATTTTACTTGGTAAATTCCCTCTGGAAAGTAAACTATATTACTTTACTGATTGGTATGTGTCATGGCAACCCTACTAAGTTTTCAACACGTATGACTGTTTCTGCCACTTTCTCTCCATAGTTCCCTATTAGTTTTTACATCATCTCAGAGATGGATAAACTATTTCGACCTAGAACTCATAGAATTCTGTGGAAGCCTGGCACAGGCGAATAAGCTGTTTATTAGGTCATCGTATTTCAGATCTAACATTTGTAATGTCTGTGCTAAATTGCATTGAAGTGAGATTGCTGATAAACCCTGACTGCCCACCATCAACTAAGAAACAATGTTTGCTCAATGCCACGAGTGAATTGCACAAATGTTAGAAAATCAAGAAAAGTGTAAGGTGGAAGAGTCCCTTAACTCTGTTGCTGTTGTACTGAATATGTAATATTGATGTAGTGTACTCCTGTCCCACTCATATAGTTCTATTTAATTTTGAGAAATGAGGTTTGGGAACAAACCAATTTGTCCAGGGACATCTTCATGTGGGGGCAGGTAGGAATAGTAATGGGAGTTAAGATGGTAGTGGAAGAAAGTTAGTGTGGTGGGGATGAAAGGGTTAAACTTGGAAAGTAGGAGGGTTGAGAGGATGTGAGGTAAGTGCAAGGAGGGGCTTAACTGGTTTTGTGCGAGTGTAACTTGGTAAGGGATCAGATTTGGAGTGAACTTGCTGTGACAAGTGCAACATCTGAGATGACCTGTAGGTATTCAGAGAACAGGCAGGTCTTGGGTAATAGTGGTAGTGGTCCTGGGTTCATGATTTATGTTTCTTTTTTCCTGTTCTTTCCTTTTCTCCCCACTAAACATGTCACTGGCTGGGATAATTTGTTGGGACCATGAAAGGGTACATTTGGCTTGTTACAGTTTCTTGGAACTCTATGGGCTGTCTGCACAGTTTATTAGTTTTATGTAGCATTTTTAGGAGAGTGTCTGAGCTTCTGTTGCTGGCATTGGTAATGGCTCAGGTTGTTTCGTTGCTTGCAGTCAGTTGCCACACAATTGCATTCTTCAGCTGGTTTTCTCTTTATTGTGTTGGCAGTAGTGGGGCCACGGGAAATGTGATTGTGTTATTTTTCAGTCCAGCTCCTCTCAAGTAGAATAGAGTAAGGCATTGCATGCATTCTTGTGCATGTTGTCTCTGGCAGCAATTGCAGTATGAGTTATGCCCACAGTATTCAGGTTGGAAAGGTGCATAGTTACTGAGAGGGTCCAGTAGCATGTTTGTGGGCTCAGTGATGTCCGCAAAGGATGGCCATTAATTGCGCATGCATTTAGCATGACTAATGGCTTTCAGGGTTGGGGTCATGGCTGGATGGGTAGACAGCAGCTTGGTCAGCCACATTTGCTACACTTTTCAAGGGGGTAGACTAACTTTAATATGGGTAGCCGGGTTTATAAGAGTTCAAGTATAAAAAAACCTCACACATTTAATATGCGTTTGTGAGAATAAAGATGGTTGGCTTGTCATTCTTAAGTAGTTGTAGAAACTCTAGTGGTGTAGTGCAGGGAGAAGGTACACTGTTCTGGGGTGGTTTCCAAGTGGAGGAGCTGGTTTGTGGGTGAGGTGATGTCAGCGAGCAACTGCCATTAGTTGCACATACACGTAGCAAGATTAACAGTTGAAGGGGGTGGTATGGACTGGTTGAGAGAGACTATATAGTCAGAAGGCTTGCTGATATACATAACTCTTTCCATACCTTTCAACTGTGGTTGGTGTTGTTAGACTGAGCAGTAGGTCCTGAATTTTCTCTTTTATTTTTGGTCTCTCGCTCAAAACATTGGTGTGTTCAGAGAAAACACTGAGGTTTGCAGTCAATACATAACGGAGGACATTCCAGTTTCAGACTTCATATTCCTTGAGAAACACATACTAATGTGAATCCTGTTGTTATTCTGTGCCAGGAGGTACAACATTTTGGGTGATAAAGTAAGGATTGTAATTTGTCATTATGTGGTACTTTGGTCTACAAATTAGTTCAGGCTTTATCCAGATTCCCTGTGCTAGAAGGTTGAGAGGTATGGCCACTTATTTAACACATTCATAAGATTAAATGCAGCATTTCTGTGTGTGAAGGGACAGGGTTGGGCATAACTCATAGAGCTTGAGTTATGCTTAGTGAAATACAGATTTGTAGCTGGTGGTGAAGCTTCAGACTGGGTTGGTGGCAGTTTGGTAGGTTTCTCGCTTGTGTGGGTAAGAGACCAGTATGGGGAGGCATTAGGGAATGTTAAAGGATTTCAGTCAGAGAGTAAAAGGGGAATTACTTTATTTTTATTTATTTTTTTTTTGTCTGGATGTTCTTAGTGATTACGTTTTTCTCTTCTCTTTTGACAGATGGCTGGATCACACAGTTTTGCAGCAGAAGGGGGTGGCTATTGTAGTGCAGGCTGAAGAATTGTTTTGAGAAGTGACAGAGAGCCCAGCTGCTATTTTGGGTAATGTTTTGATTACAGGAATTTCCTCTCTTTCAGAAGCTTTGCAGTTGTCTTTTCTTTTGCTGATGGCAGAATTGCAGAATTTGCATCAACCGGTGGCCCTAAGGAAGTGGTCTTGACAGGTGATAGATGTTGCTGCTGTGGATGTTCCGGCCGCTAGAGTGGTGCGCAATGAGGTCACAGGTAATGATACATTATTAGTTGCTCATTTAGGCATGCCAGAGTTGGCGCGGTTTGGGAGTAGCATGGGGACAGATGAGGATGAGGTATATCAGGGGCAGGATGAAGCAGGTATTTAGGTTTGATTACTGGGAATTTGGGGATGTCCACAGGTGGGATGGAGTCAACAACAGCTTGAGGTTAGGTCAGACTTTGGGATCTGGCCAAGTGGTTGGTAGCTAAGTAGGCTCTGGGGCAAGGGAGGTAGGGGGTCTTTTAACCCCCTCACATACCACTTTTAGTTGAAGGAAATATCTGAATTTTTTTTTATTATTTTGAATGAATTCATGTGGATGGGGTTCAACTTCTGACGAAATCAGACACCGCAAACAGTATAAAATTTTGGCAGCTTTAGGGGCCTTGGGGCAGAGGTGGATAGTTAGGCTGTGGCAAAGGACATGGGGGACCTGTGTGTTAGGCTTCATTTATTACATAACTGTTTGGTTGGTAAAGGATACTGCCTTGGCCTTACCACTCTTGGCTTATTTTCTCATGATCTTTGAGGCACATTGTCTGTGGGTGGGGAATGCCTGGTTGTGGTACGAACAGAGGCTTTGGAAGGTAGTGGATCAGTCACTGCATTTGGATGTGAGACATCTTCACATTTGGTTAACTGCTAAGGTAGATGACCCTATTATAACAGCTCCAAGGCTAAGTTAGAGGGGGTCGGGATGGAGGTATGCTGGGCCTTTAATGCAGGATGTTGCTCATGGGTGGCATGTAGGTTTTCACACATCTGTTTGAAGTGTGTGGGTGTACATTCAGCTCTGCATGTGGCAGATGGGAAGGCATGTTGGTTAATTTGAATTCACAACAGCCTGAATCAGATGGGTTACATTTGTCATTTCCTGGATTTCAGAGTAGTCGGGGTAGTGGGAATTTTCAGGGGTTGAGAAGGGGAATGATCTTTTGTGGGTCAAAGGGAAGACTGGGGGATGCATTTTCCCATTACTGTAGAGGTATTATATCAGCTGCTCATGCAATTTCCTGATACAGCAGTTGCAGTCTAATTAATAGATGCATTTTCTGAGGGATTTTCTATTAAATCGAGGGGGAGAGGAGATAGGTCAATATGAAGGAATCTGCTTTCCTTGCAGGAGAAGAAAGGAAGGGATTTTGGAAGGCTTAGTAGATTAGAAATAACAAGTGGGTAGGTTATTGGGTCTGTTTGATATCAACAGTTTTAAGGTTTCTCTTTTGGGGTTAGTTCCTAAGAAGGTACCAGGGAATTTCATTTTATTCACCAGTTGTCTTATCCCAAGGAGATTTCTGTGAATTATTTTATTTCAGGAGATGACACAAAAGTCATACATCTTTGGATGATGCAGTACAGGTCATTTGGGAGTTTACAGACCATGGTTGGTGAAGGTAGATATTGAATCTACTATGGTTTGTATGTTGAAGGGCTGGGATAGCACTGATAGTGTGAAGTCTGACAGATGATGGCCAATGGCCATTGACAAGACAGGTTTTATAAAGGTTTTATTGTGGGGATTAGTGTTGGTAATTGTGGAATCATTAGGCTATACTTTATGTATGATGTTTGCTTTATGGATGTATTATGGAGCTTTTAGGGTGTCAGAATTGTTGGGGTCACTAGTTTGGCAGGATGTTTCAGTTTTCTGCCTTTGTGTGCATTTTGTTGTGTAGGTCTAAAATGGATCAATAGGGGAAGGGTAGGCAGATACTGTTGGGAAAGGAAAGGAATGGTTGGTTGTGTCTGGTGAGGTGGGCTAAGAGGTTGCTGTGGTCTCATGTTGGGAGTCCTCAGGACTTCATTTTGATTGGTAGTGGGCAAGGTGATGACATGTAATCAGTTTGTACATGTGACGAGGAGAGCTTTTTGGTGTGTTGGTTTTGTGGAAGAGAGGTTTTTCACTCATTCTTTGCACAGTGGAAGGGTACCAGATTTAGCGAGAGAAGTCAGATCAATTGAAGTCATTAAGAGGGTGGGTTGTTGGTCATAAAATGCTTTCTTGAGTTAGATAATTGGGTATGGTGACTGGCTTGCACTGTTTTGAGTGGCACTGGGCTCCTTAGAGTGCGTTTGGCAGGTAACAATCCAGGAATAATTCCAACGCTACAGCTGGTAGTTAGGATAAGTGAAGATTTGCTTATTTTAAAGTGGTTATACCAGGTTTGTGTATTGTGTGGAGAGATGGTACAATAATTATTTTAGCTTTGGTCCTCATCGGTTTGTTAAATTTAGGCTAGTTAGGCAACTGGCTGCTTTGGGTATTTATATGATACGTCATGGGATGTCGATGAGAGGGATCCAGTCTGTGATTTGGACCTCTTTAAATGTACACTTAGGTTTTCTTTTGGAGGGTTTGGTGAAGTTTTTGGAGTGAATGAGGGGGAACAGCCTGTGTCAGGCTGGTTGGCATAGAGGAGGGGCAGGCTTGTCCCTCTTTTGTTCCCCCTCTGGTGTTGGATGTTTAATTCAATGAGTTGGGGAATGAAAGTCAATTTGCTTGATAAGTAAAAGTGAGCGAGCAGAGGTGCGGACACTGCTTATTTTGTTAGGGTAAGTGGGGTTACTCGTCCTTAGTAAATGGTTATATGGATGTTCAATATTGTTCAATAAAGTTATTTTTATGTAAGTTTAATAAAGGTCATCAACTGCCATTTGGTGTGGTGTGTTTACTGAAGGGGAATGGGACAAAAGAGGTTTGGGAACAAACTAATTTGTCCAGGAACATCGTCGGGTGTGGGGAGGTAGGAATAGTAATGGGAGTCAAGATGGCAGTGGAAGAGAGTTAGTTTGGTGGTGATGAAAGGGTTAAATTGGGAAAGTAGGAGGGTTGGGAGGAAATGAGGTAAGTGCAAGGAGGGGCTTAACTGGTTTTGTGTGAGTGTAACTGGGTAAGGGATCAGATTTTGGCATGAGCTTACTACTCACCCTCTCTCCCTCTTTAGTGAACATTGAAGATTGTGTGGTTATTTTATAGGTTTGGTGTTTAGGCAGAGAAGAAGATACTGCTTATTTGGTTAGGGTGAGCAGGGTATACTGCCCTAGTAAATGGTTATAGAGATGTTCATGATATGATTAACAAAATTGAATATTGTCCAATAAAGTGATGTTTATGGAAGTTTAATAAAGGTAATCAAGTGTCATTTGGTGTGGTGTGTTTATTGAAGGGGACCAGGACAAATGCACACTTGTCTTATGTTGGTTGTTTATTTTGCAGACTTGTGTGAAGACACAAATTATTAGGCTTTATCTGGCACACATCTTTACATCTATGTTCAGATCTTATGTTGTTTGCAGTATTTTGCAGCACTACAGGCATTACCACTGGTTGGACTTGTGCTGAACAGAGACATAGACTTTTGCATTGCTGTCACAGGTGTGGGCTTTGTTTTCTTTTAGCAGTTCTCTAGATGTATTCTGCCACATACACTGGATTCGATGTTTTGAACTTCAAAAATATGAGTGTTCGTTCGTTGATTTTTTTTTTTTGTTCTTGTGGTCTCAGTCTTTTGATAATTGATCTTCTGGCAATTTGAGGTAATGAGAAGGATCTAGTAATCTTTAGAAGTGCAGTTAAGACATGATTCATAGCAAGTTTTTATGGAAAAGATTATATTAGTGTTTTTTAAAATTAAGGATGCATATTAAAACCTGCTTCATTGTTTTTATTTTTCCTTTTCCTTTTATTTTTCTTTTTAAATAGAACTTTGTAACTGCTCGCTTTGAGGGTTGCTTTAAGGCAGATTCACTTGTCGTGAATCTTTTTAACTTGCTTAAACATGCTGGTATAGACTATGGGCATGATTGCTTTTATATGGTTTCATTTCTTGTTTTATCAAATTAAGATTTGTGTTTCCAAGGAAGTGACATCATGTTGCCTAGTAAGGGCTTAAAAGCTTGGAAATTCTGGCGCTTTTTTCCTGTATTCTGATGAAGCTTCTGTAGGAGCAGAGGTGAAAACGCTTGTCTTGAATAAAGTGCGTTTAATTCAATACAATTCTAGTGGATCCTGTCTCGTGAACGCTATTTGTCTTTTTACTAGTTTTCCCTGTTTCTCAATTTGATAGTATGTCGTCCGGCGTTGCCACGAGTCCCAGGACACCTAACATTTTTGGGTCAGAGAATGCTGTTAATACCGACGACCCATTGGGCATACAAGCGCTTCTACTTACGCTTACTCAGCGGTTAGATGTCATGAACACGCGCTTGGAGAACATCGAAAGAAATGAAGCGCAAACGTTACGGGCTAATAATTCAGGTATTTTGGCTGTAAGTAACCCGTCATTGAACGAAAGTTAGTTCGCTATACCAGCTGGACAGCCTCCTCGTTCGTGCACTACAGCAGGTAGTGTGAGTTTTGAGAATACACCTTCTGACCCGAGGGGTGGTGTTACATCAGGGATGAATGAAATGCCTGCCTGCAACGATAATTACAATAGGAGCCGAACAATAGGCTCTACAGATGGAAATCATGTTGGTCGTTTTTCTGACACCAATCCTGTCTCTACGGGTCCAAATTTGGCTGGACCTGCTTTGAACAACAACCTTGGACTTATTGGTGTGCCACTTTTTACCGAATGGGCTGGGAATTTGGACGCTTTATCATTTGGTTCTTCTTCATTACTTGGTCCACCGGTCTCTGGGTCTGACTCTGCAGGTAATATTGTCGATAATATTTCTGACAAACTTAAAACTTTGGATGGTAAAATGTTAAAGATTAAAAAGCTGCAACTCGAGGTTTCTTATTTTAAGCAATGTTTATCTGAAAAAATTATCCCTAAAGGGTTAAGGAATACTTTCACACTGACTGGGTTATTTCAGGACTCATTGTTTTCTGAGGAACTAATGGCTCTTTTTAACAGACATGGTCTGGAGCTGTTGGAACTAATGATAAAACACTATTCCAACCACATTAGTTTCCTTTTGACTGAAACTAGCCAACTTGACGAGATTATAAAGACTGATATTAATTTTATACGGTACAAGTTTCGAGTATTGATGCTCTGTTGTCCAAATTAAAATCTAACAAATCAAAAAAATTGGTAAGAGATAGACAAGCTTATCAAAATTGTCTTGCCTACCCCAATCTCTTCAAAAATAAATACAGTAACGACAACCAGAACAAGGGGAACAACAATAGAGGTGTTTTGGCCTCTAAAGACATTCCAGACGATTCTATGGATAATGGTGATTTTCCAGATGATGGGGGGGAGGGGACTTCGTCCCAGGAATTAAGGAGGAGCAGTAGGATCAAAGCCAACTACCAGAATAATAATGGCATTCCTAACTATAAGGCTCAACAGAGGCCTTTTTTAGGGGGCAAGAACAACCGCCAACAACATTACAAGAACTGGAACAAACAGAAGTAGTAAATAGACATGACGGTGCTACTCTACTAGACCATGGTCAGCCTGTTATCCTGGTTAACATCAAAGGAGACTTTAAAGTTTATAACTTTTCAAACATCACTATTGATAGCGATTTGATTGAATTGTTGGCTAATGGTTTCTCTTTTGTTCCAGATCAGAGGTTAAGTCTATCTAAAACACTGATAGACTTGAAATGTTTTGTGCGTAGATTAAATTTAAAGGTTTTTTTCAACAATGAAACTTACAGGGAAGGACCTACACTTAAACTGTTGAGTACATTCAACCCCCCCTTGCACCCCAATTTGCACATCTTTGAGAGTGTTTGTGAACTCGATTTTAGACATCTTTTTGTTTCTACCAAATGGTTAGACAATCGGAGTAACATCTCCTTTGACCAAATGATGGCTTTAAACAACTTATGTGGGATGTCAGTGAGGGTCATTAAACCCGATAAAGGAGGGGGCTTAGTCATCCTCGATAAAGCTGACTATAATAATAGAATGTTGTCTGTGTTGAACTCCCCTGCTTATGAAAGCTCTTCCTTGAATGAGATGGTAGGATCCCATAACAGGATTAAAGGGTACTTTAGGGATTTGTTCATCGAAGGTAAGATTGACATTGATACTTATAACTTTATCAACATCTCATTCCCTAAAGTGCCGGTCATGTTTGGGATCCCTAAAATCCACAAAGACTTGGCAAATCTACCGATGCGAGCCTTAGTGGATGGGAGATGTTCAATCACCCATCCATGTTCTAGACTCATTGACAGCATAATCTCTAAATACCTGCGGTTAATTCCTGAAATCTGTAAAGACTCTTGGTCTTTTTTTAAATCAATCAACGATATTCAATTCGACCCGTCACTTAACTTCCTAACCATTGATGTGGTTGACCTTTACACCTCTATACCACACCAGAAAGCGGTCGAATGGGTCGAGTTGATGTTGATGAGCTTTAATGCTCCCAGGGATGACATAGCTGTCGTAACTCAATTACTGGACATCATTTTGTCTTCTAACTTCTTTATTTTTGATGGACCAGGACAAATGCACACTTATCTTATGTTGGTTGTTTATTTTGCAGACTTGTGTGAAGACACAAATTATTAGGCTTTATCTGGCACACATCTTTACATCTATGTTCAGATCTTATGTTGTTTGCAGTATTTTGCAGCACTACAGGCATTACCACTGGTTGGACTTGTGCTGAACAGAGACATAGACTTTTGCATTGCTGTCACAGGTGTGGGCTTTGTTTTCTTTTAGCAGTTCTCTAGATGTATTCTGCCACATACACTGGATTCGATGTTTTGAACTTCAAAAATATGAGTGTTCGTTCGTTGATTTTTTTTTTGTTGTTCTTGTGGTCTCATTCTTTTGATAATTGATCTTCTGGCAATTTGAGGTAATGAGAGGGATCTAGTAATCTTTAGAAGTGCAGTTAAGACATGATTCACAGCAATCTTGGGGGGAGGAAAGGATTTGAGACATTGCAGAACTTTGACAATTTCTATTATTTTATTTATTTTTTATTTTACATATGTTTACTGGGAAAGTGCGACTGGACAACAAGTCCATTTCCAGCGGAGGCCCGGGGAAAAAAGCTCCAAGACATAGAATGCATGAGAAACTTAACTCAACTTAGCAACTTAATTTACAAACTGTTTGTAAAGAGAGCAATAGTAGGTTACATAGCATTTCTTAAAAGGTAAACAGATTACAATATATGGAATTTTATACAATATAGAAAAAATAATCCGACTGGTAGTTAGAGATACTAGTGGGTACAATAATTCTTACAAACAGACCTGTTTGAGCTGAATACTTTAAATTCAGTCTTTATAAGTTTAGCCAATATATGCAAGCTTGAGCTAAGAGATTTATAAAGGGATAAAAGTGTGGAGAGGAAGTAGAAGGGGGTAATGGGATTTACTTTTAGAAAGTATTTAGGTAGTTTGGAGTGAGTTAGATAGAGATAGGATAGTTTAGATAGTTGGTTTTAGTCTGGGGTAATAGTTTGGGCAGTCTGTTAGGTGAACTGGGTTTATTTCAATTTTGTTATTTTAGCCAGGTTCAATACATGTGCAGATCCATGTAGCAGATAGGTGGGCTTTTAGTAGTTTTTTGAATTGTATTACGTTAGAGCATAAATCTATCTGCAGGGATATTAGAAACTCTATATGGCTATTGTTACTACGATTTTTATGTTGCTAAAGAAGTTTTTATTACTGCCCTTGGCTTTAGATGCTAATTTTAATTTACATTCCACTCTAATATTCCTTATGGAAATTTCCATATTTTATGCTGATCTTTTTGCTAGGTTCTTTAATGTGGCTAGATTTTAATTTATTATAAGCCTTAATTAGCTTTGGTTATAATTATACAACTTTTTCATGCCTGTACTTATCCACTGATGTTTCCTTTTACATTTATCAATATATTTCACTTTTATTGGGATTGCTTTTTTGGTGGGAGCAATGTTCATTGATAAAATTGATAGCTGAGACTACATGGGGACTATAAATCTTACAACTTCCATTTGAGAGCTCATCATATAATTTTAATAGCCTTATCTTTTTTAAGAATTGAATTAAAGAGGTTTGTTGTGGTTAGTTTTGATGTCTTAAAACAGAATATTACTGATTTGTGATGGATTTAAGTGAAGATAAGAATACTGCAGGAGAAGTACAAGTAAATGTGATATTATTTAAGATGATGTCAAGAAGATTTTGTCCCTTAGTGGGATGTTTAACTATTTGCATAAAGGAGTTAGCGTTTACCAAGTCTAGGAATATTTGGACATGGTCAACCATTGTAGTACAGGTACTCCAGTTAACTGATGGATAATTGAAGTCACCCATGAAAAAAGTATTTTTATTTATATATAGTTCAGTAAGTATAAACTCTATTTTCCTTCACAGATATGGTAGGTGACCTTCAGTAGGCTATGAACTGATGATTAATGTTGCCTGAGGCAATGTAAATTTCATAAGTTCCATTTTGAGTTGTGGGGAATCTGTCTAAGGATAATTAAATCTCTGACAAATATTAAAACTCCCCTTCTGTTTCCAATTGGAAATGCATGATGGGTTCGGATACCCAGTAAACAGAGATTACCGTCTCTACAGTGAAACCATGCCTTTGTTACAACACAGATATGGAAGTGTTCAACTTACAGGTGAGGCTTGAAATACAAGTTATTGTTAAAAGACTTCTGGCATTAAGCAACCATCTCAATGTGATCCAGAATGGAAACGACTGAGCTTTTTTGTTACCTTAGAAGGCCAAAAAGGTGGGTTTTGCTTAAGAAAAAAATACCATGGAGGCAGCAAGTAATTTGACCAGTTTATACAGACTATGGAAGGAATGGAGCAGGCCATCATAAACAAAGCAAGTGGGCAACTGATCATCTCATCCCAGGATGACACATACACGAAACCACTCAATGAGACCAGCAACTTACACATCTTTTAAGGTCAATTGTCTCCTATGATAATATGTAAAGTATATAATGTGAAAATGTGTTTTACCTATTGTCACTTTAATTATTGCACAGTATTGTCATTTTAAGACTGCACATATCCCATAATTCACTATACTGTGAGCTTAGTGCCAGGGAGTTGATGATAACAGATGTGTTCACATTCTTTCTATAGAGGTGTTATTTTGCACAGAACAAAAATTACCTGTTAGAATAACAAACTTGTGCATCCTGATATTTCTGGCACTGCCATTTGTTATTAATGGGTAAGCAGAGTTGTACATTCTGACACTGTGTCAGAGCCAGAATCCTCTCCTGCAATGTTGTTTGTCTTTTCGGTTTTTCCTGGTTAGGGGTCGCCACAGTGGAACTCCGGTCCGCTAATGATTAGCTGTAGATTTTTATGGTGCCGAGTTGCCAGCCCGATGCCCAACCTTCAGCAAAGGCACTCCCATTCACGCATGTCTTTCGGAGGCCACTCGACCGTGGGGAGGACATGCAGACTCCACACAGAAGGCACTCCAGCCGAGAATTGAACAGGAGAACCTCCTGCTGTGAGGCAAAGATGAAAATGCCATATCACTTACAAAACCACACCAATGAACCTATATGCATCGGCCAAGTGAAGAGTAAAATATTTAACCTCATAAAGTGATTGCTTTAACAAAATTAAAGCATCCAACCCAAGAAATCCAAAATTCAATAAAATAATACACCTGAGTCATTTGACTTCTCAAAACCATTTGAGTACATATGGTATATATGGATACAAATGTTCACATGATTTACAGTAGTGATTAAACTAGATATTGACTCAGAAGATATCCAGGCAAATACATTGATGTATTTGATGGGCAAGAAGGTGGAGGTAATAATTCTTTTTCATTCTCAGAGGCCAAGGTATTACATATGAGCCAGTAATTAATAAACTCAATTTGCATTTTAAGTCAAATGAAATATAATATGTTCAAAGGTGTGCTTCCACAGATGTGTATACGTCAAGCTTGACTGTGCTGAAACTTCTGCAAGAACTTGAATTAACTTGAATGATATGGCTAAATATTATTTGTTTAAAGGCACAAAAGATCAACAGTTTAGATACAGAGTTGTTATTGGGGTTGCTGATGTGGGTGTGTCTAAAAATTATATCTTGAAGTACTGTAAAAAGAGCTATACAAATCACAGAGATGTAACATTAGTAAAGAATCAGAATGCTAGCTTACATATGGCAAATGACATGTGTGAGGTAAAATGCAGAGAGAATGTCACGTTTAAAAGGAAACATAATGCTGGTCAAATTATGTGAATGGGCATGAGACAGCGTGAGTTTGCAAATGCAGTAGGTGTAAACATCCACATGTTGAGAAAGAGCAGAGTGCAGTCCAAGGCAAACGGCATAACAAATGTAAAAGACAAAGTTATTTAAAGAGGGTACAACTGCCAATCAAAAATAGTGATCAAAAGCATTTTACTGGGTTCAGTCACTACTGGGTCTACTACTGAAGCAAACTGGTAAGTGAGACTTCCTATTCATGGAACTGAAGAGACTTTCAAGATTGATGCAGGGGCCGATGTTACTGTGATATCATGTGCTACTTATAAAAGTTCTTGAAGAGTCCACCATCGCAGGGGCCGATGTTACTGCGATATCATGTGCCACTTATAAAAGTTTCTTGAAGAGTCCACCATTGCATGAAGCAGAGACTGAATTTCATAGCACTGCAAGGAAATTCAAGTGCACTTGTAATTCTCTAGCCATGTCTGAGTGGATGAGATACAAGTTTGAGTTTTGGGTTTATATGGAGGATGGACTATATATATATATGTATTCTGATCAGCAGACTTGTGTCATGGGAAATGGTCTTAATTGCTTGGCTGAATGAGGGAAGTGCTGATGTGTTTGAAGCTGGTTTGCTTGTCTGTGAACCAGTAAAGGTTAAAATAAAACATAATGTTTCATATGTCTTAATCATATCCAGAAGAGTGTCAATCCCTGTGTTATCTAAAGGAAAGGCAGAACTAAAGAGAATGCAAAGCACTGGCATATTAAAAAGTGTAACTAAGCTGACTGGGATGTACCAATGATTGCAATAATGAAGAAAAATGGTTTTGTGAGTGCGTCAATTTAAAAAAGCTTCATAATGCAGTTCTGAGAGAAATGTATTTGTCCTTCACTAAAAATATAACGCCCAATCCTAGTTAATGCAGAAGTGTTTTCTTTGCTTTGCTTCCAGTGAGTTCTGGCAAATACCTCTTGTGAAAAAAAAAACCTGACAGCCTTTGTTATTCCAGTGGGAAGGTCCTGTTTCAAGAGGTTGTCATTTGGTATAATCTCTGCATCTGAAATCTTCCAGCACAGAATGACTCATTCATTCAATGGCTAGATGATGGTGTTGCTATGGATGACATCTTGCCACATGATCCTGATAAAGAGATCCATGACTGGATGTTATAAGAAGAGCTCCAAAGTATCAACATCTATGGTTTAAAGCTAAAACAAAAGGAATGCTGTTTTGAAAAGGTTGCTTCAGTACTTTGGTCAAATTCTAAGTGCTAGTGGAATCCGACCAAGTGCAAGCAAGGCTTAAGCAATAGCAGAGTTGCAAAATACATCTTGTGTGACAAACTTAAGATGAATCCTAGGCATGATTAACTTCTTGGGCAATCCTGTGCCAGACTTCTCAACTATGCTGTGTCCATTGACTGACTTGCTAAAGAAAGCTGTAGCCTAGTCTCATATAAATGCTAATGTCCACACTTAACAGCAGCCTCAGAGTTATCATACTATGATGCCACTAAACCAATAACAATAAAAGCTGATATTAGTAGCTATGACCTAGGTACAACATTATTGAAAACGGATGAACAAATATGTCTAGCTGTCTCTTACTTCTGAATTACAAAAGCTTATCTTACTTCTGAATGCTAACCAATGCTGAATAGTGATATTTGCAAATTGAAAAGGAGTGCTTGCAAGTGTTTCAGAATGTGAGAAATTTTCCAGGTACCTATTAGAGCTTGAGATTTTCCAACTCCAGTCTGACCACAAGTCACTGGCTCCGCTGATTAATTTATGTGATTGAAGATGTCACCTAGGTGCCAGAGACTGTTAATGAAACACAGAGGGTTCAATGCCAGAATGATACATGGGCATGCAAAATAGGTGTTGCAGGCATGTTATGCAGAAATCTTATACATGGTCAACCATTATCAAATACTGAAGATGTCGCCACCTATGTACCTAACATAATTACTGCACCAGTGACTACCAAAAGAATGGAAAGGTTAAAGCAAGTTACCTAGAATGACTGAAAGTTACAACTGTTATCCAGCATGTTCAACATGGAGGGCCAAATCACTGGACCTAACCCTGCACCTCATGCATAGGTTTATGAAGTAAAGGAACAACTGTCAGAACAAGATGGCTTGTTGTTATATCAATACATATTCATAGTACCGTCTTCACAGCAAGATGATGTTCTACATCAAATACACAAAGGTCACCACTGAATAAAATGTAAAGAAAGAGTAACAATATCAGTAAGGTGGCCAAATATCAACAAAGAAAAGTCAGGTGTGAGGTGTTCCTATAACAACACAAATGTGAAAGGCAAGGATGCCACCCTTACCAATATGTCACAGGCAAAGGATGGTTACTAACTTGTAGGAGTTTGGGGGTAAAAACTATCTCAGAGATGTGGACTGTGACTCATGACATACAGATAATACACATACCAACCACAACTAGTAGCCAGGTTCAAACGCATATTCTCAGGGTATGGAATAGCCATTGAACTGGTTACAAACAATGGTACACAGTTTGCCAAGTGAGTTCCAACAGCATGTGACATTCTATGGTTTTACTCTAATTACTTGAAGTCCTTATAATTGGTGAAACATAGTTAAAACAGCCTAAAAGATATTGTACCTCACTGTCCTAGAGCTATCATGCCTTATTATGCTACACAAAGTATGGAGTAAATCCTTCTCACCTACTTCTTCAAAGACAAATAAGAAATGCCATACCAATGCTGGAGTTAAAACTTAAGCCTAACATTATATGCAATATCAGTAAAACAAAATGACCAATTAGCTTGCTGTTTGTACAAAATTTTAATGACAAAGACTATCATATACATCCACTACCTATACATCAAGTAGGCCAGTCTATGAGGTTAAAAATAAGAGGAGGAGAAAAAGTGGGGTATTACAAGTGTATCACCGCAAAAAAAAACTAATGAACTGGGGCATCCTTCATGCTGCAAATAGAAGATGATAGGTTAGTTAGAGAAAAGCTGAGGTATATCCAGGTAGTTCCTGATGATCCTCAACCTGGAAGCAATGTCATAGGAAATCAGCTGGATGAGTTTGATTTGAGAATAACCAAATCCTTGTTGAATAAGATTTCTCTTGTACCTTACAAAGTGCTACCTTTCATACCACTCAATTGTACAGATTTTCACAGAATATCTAGATTTTTGCCTCATATTTTTGGTCCATTTTTCATAAACGTGTGGTTTCCTGGCAAATTAGTGGCAAATCATTAAAGATTAAAGTTAGAAAATAATGACAGACATTTGAGTTTCAGACTTCAAACCCCTCCAAAAATTCATTCTAATGCCAAAGCTGTTATTCTATCAACTTTCTAAGTTTGCAAGAGCAATATTTAAAAATTGCCCCTATTTTGGACCTTTGTCCCTCTTTTGTTTATGGCTGTGTCCAGATTTCTTGCTCTAAGATGTCGAGAGGTATGCTACCTTTACCTAAAACCTTTGACAAGAAGTTTGAAACAGACTAAGGTAATGCCAGACTGTGTGCTGTATAATAAAAACTATTGTGATTGTTGCTGATCCATTTAACAATGTTTTGCCTAGTAAATCTAAAATATTATTAGTTATAATGGCTTGTCTCATAGTCTTTCTTCCACAGTTTCCAGTTTTGTTTCTACCTTCAGTTTCTGTGGTGCACTGTGACCAGTAGTGAACACAATGTCAAAGCATTGACTTGCTTCCTGAATTATTATAGAGTAATATGGACAGATATATTTATTATACAGTTTTCTTGCTAAATTGTATGCTGCTATTGATGTTTTCTCAATTGGTTGTTTTGTAAACAGTCATATAGATCTTATTCATAAATGCTTACAACATGCATTGACTATAACAGCCTAGACTGCTGAATATATGGTGCCTGTGTTCTTCATGGATTCATACTTAATGCCAGAGTGAGAGAGAAAGAGAGGTTTTTCTCTCTCGCTCTCTTTAGGGGAGGTGTAATGATAAGTAAAGTAAATCTGATAGAATTTGTTTTAATGTAAGTATGTACTATAGCCATTGCCACTTTGACACTATTGTATAGCATTGCTATTTTAAGAGTGTATGTTTCCCCTAATGCTTCTTATCTGGAGCCTAGTGCCAGTGTGTTCATGATGACTAAAGTGTTATCATTTTTACAGAGCTGCCATTTTGAACAAAATAAAAGTTACCCATTTGATGAAAATGTTAATGTATTCTGACATTGCCATTTGTTATTACTGGATAATCAGAGGTGTGCATTGTAACATCTACTCTTTCTGCCCGGGCATTATTTTGAGTTATGGTAGGATTCCATTCAGGGCCAAAGTCTCACATGCATACATAACAAGTTCTAACTTATCTGTGTTTGTGCCGTTCTTGGTTGAGTACCTCAGGTTATTCACATTTAGAACTACATGTGTCTCCACCAGGTCACAGTCATATTTGTCCTGTTGGTGGGTCTGTAGGGCCTTCATGACATCATGAATCTTGTCACTTGGAAGGCAGCTGTCTCCCTGTTTTTGTCCAGCACAGTGAGTGAAGTCAGTGTCCTTGATGGAATCAACAATTGCTAGGAAATGTCTACTTGGATACCAGTGCTTGGTTTGCAGTCTACAGCCTGGTAACTCACTGAGATAAGTATGGTAGTGTTGCATTAACAGACTGCTGATGAGGTTCTTTCATCCTGATTCTTGGAGACTTTGGGCACTGATTGTTTTTTTTTTCTTTGTTTTAATTACCTCAGAACATGTTTGCTTAGTGTGATCTTGTGGAGGTGTGAGAGAGTTTGTGTGTTGCTTATCAACAATTCAAATAAGTGAGATGTTGTCCTCAGAGTTATATAGATAACAAAACTGCACACGAATTGCATGCTGGTCCAGTAGTAGTTGGCAGTTGGTCAGTATTAAGCAGTTCCTACACTATTTCAGAATATCAAGTGCAGTGAGGCTGGCAACAGAAGGGGTACAGGTAGGCTGGACGTCAATGTCTGCCAGGTGGGTTGAATTAATGTGGACATGAATGACATCCTGAACCAGTTAAGTCTCTAGGCAGAGCAGACATGTTTGCTAAAATACTGTGCTGTTGTGAGGATGTAATAGGTGAGGCAAAGATACATGAACACTGATGCTGCAAGCAATTGAACATACAGGGAGAAAACTATGTAATACAGTCTAATCTGAGAATAGTATACAGAGTCTGGTACAACACACAAATTCAGTATAATAACATAAAGTATAAGGGTTGGCGAGGTAGTATAAAGGAAACCTAGTAAACTCTGTGAGATGTTTACAACAATACTTTGTATACAACTGAAATCACATCAAGGTGCTGGGTAGCAATAATAGCTTACCAAGAACATATAACTCTCAAAAGTAAAAATAGAGAGTAATGGAATAAGAAACTTTATCTTATCCCATTTATCTTAATATATTATTTTGGTTTTTGTATACAATTGAATTATAGTAAAATGAGAGAAGTATGCAAATTCTGTATAATAACAATAGCAGGAAGTCACCAATAGTATTATTGCAGGATGGCTAGGATGTCCCACACCACTCACTGTAAGACTCAATTGCTTGCAAGACAATAAATATAGGTTGCCTTGTTGTAGTATAAGAGAAATGCAGTACTATGGTTTTAGCATTTTGGGAGTAAGAGACAGGAGATTTGTATTTCATACATAACTGATAGTAAGGGGATAATGATTGCTACTTATGGAAATGAGTAAAGCTGCATGGCTCTGTTTATTCAAAAAAATAAACAGAGCCAGTTATATTCTGTTTCCAGTGCTGTGATGTGCAGTTGTTTTTGAAATCAGAGCTGGCCTTAAACCGATCATTTCTCTGTGCACCTTTCCTTAGCCATATGTCTTTGAATCTTGTTTGCAGGCATTTTCAAGAGTAACAGTTCTGAGCTTAACCCTCCTGGCAGCTTATTAACATTTAAAGTTATTCATACTTGTCTGATTAAAAATGGAAAATGGAAAAAAAGCATATTTAAGCATTTCTTTGGCACGCACCATTATTTTAAATCATCATAATATAAAAGGTTTTATATATTTTTCTATGAAATGTAATTCATGTTAAATGACAAGGAACAGTCACAGCAAGTCAGACTATTTTTGTTTTAATAGAAAAACCTTAAAACTTTATGTTTTGAAGTTATCTGAGTTACAATGTTTATACTGACACAAATAGGTTGATAGACTGTCAAACCTATGATTCCTGGCCTACAAGCAGCATCAATGCTGTAAACCTACTTTCTAGTATTTGTATATGTGTATTATTTCTGAAAGAAACTAACTACAGTCATCTTCTGACTATAAAGAATCGTGTTCTGCTAAATTGGAAGGCATTATACAAAGTTTATGTCACATTTAATTTTAGTATTGAAATTTTATTATTGATATTTTATTTGGCATTAGGTTCCCTAATCTGATCTTAACTTCCCCAGTGGTACACAAAATCATAGACTTTCAAACTGAACTTGATGAGACCTTGCCTTAGAGACAAAGGCAGGGTATTTTGTAAGTTACCCACAGGGAACGTAATATAGTGTCATTTTCTAATTTTTTTTTAAATTGTTTAAGCTTTCCAAATGAATGATTTGTTTTCTACTAATGAATCATCATTTTTTTCAAGTTGTTTTATTTAGCTTCTTTAAAAGCTACAGAATACATTACTGTGTTCAATAATAGGTCAGCCTAGTGATGCATAAAGTGTGATCTCTCAGAGAGATTGTGCATCATTCATTCATTTGTTCATTCATTCATTTATTCATTCATTCGTTTATTCCCTGATAATTGCTTCATCTAGTTCAGTGTCTTGCCCAACACTGCACTGAGCTAATAGTAAATGATGTAATGTACTTAGACCCCAAGGGTGTAGACAGTCTACTAGTAGAGAGAGCTACATTTATTTTCACCCCCTTCCCCTTACGTTCCCAGATCACATATCAACATCTATACCCCCTCAAATATCCCAAGTAAAAGTCTGCTAAGCACTTTCCAAGGTCAAGAACACTGCTGTTGTGTGGATGAATAACAACACTCCAGGCTCTCTACCAACCATCCTGAAGCAAAACCTGTCAACCCCCCTACAGATGCTATTCAATATCAATCTCCAAGCAGACTTTGGGCCAGATAAATGAAGAATATTAGTAGTCATCCCTCTGTGCAAAGGCGAAGCATCAATTGGCCTGGGTAATTAGAGACCCATAAGTCTGACCAGCCTCAACTAAAAGGCTATGGAGAGGAGCATCATGGGATTAATAAATAAGGATACGGATAGGTTCATGGGTTTATAGGTGTTTACTAGGTTAATGACCACAAGGGCTTTTTGAAGCCTAACCATGCATCCCAAATCTCTGACAAGTTCTGTTACCTTTGATAAGTGTAAGCAGGGGCCTGGGAGATGAACCATATACAGGTTGCCTGTGTCCATTTGAGACATAGGTACCAGGCCAGGGGTAAATTTCCCGTTGCTTATCCATTTGTCCAAGTTACACTTGAAATGGGTTAGGGAGGAATTCTTCTTCACATGGATGGGTAGCCTGTTCCAGAGATGGGGTAGTCTCTGGGATACATACCTGTCTCTCCAGCGGGTCCTATTTATATCACAGGCAAGGTTTAGCCTTTAGAATGTGTAATTCTGGTGCTGTTTGTTTTGCTGATATGAAAGAGGTCCATCAGAGTGGGGTCTGACAAAGCCTTGTATGCCAGGCATAAAACTCCCCTCAACAGCCTGTAGGATACAGACTACAGGCATCGGGCCTTGAGGTAGTTTCCATAGAACATTTTACTTATGCCCTGGATTCTTTTAATGAGGAACTACTGTAGACATTCCATTTGTTGGATATGCCTGGTTAGGTACATACCAAAGGGGGCATTATACTCAATGATAGGTCTGGCGATTGCTGAATACAGTGGAACAATGACTTCCTTAAACTTAGATGCCATATCTTTGTTTATATGTTGCACAACATATAGAATAATTTCTTCACTACTGCACACATGTGATGGCCAAAGGCTAGATTACTGTCTGTGTGTGTCCCCAGGTCCCTGACTACTGGGTGAAATCTAGGGGGGTGTTGCCAATATGATAGTTACAAGGGATGGATGACTTCCCGAAGGATACTCTTATGGATTTCTTAGCATTTAGTTTTAGTCCATGGTTCTGACACCAGTTGTTTGTCTGTGTCAGCCTTTCCTGGAGAACATCTTTGTTGGTATGGATTCAATGACAGCTCCTAATTTGCAGTCATCTGTAAATTTAGTCACCCAGAGACCACTGACATTGGCTTTGGCTTCAGAGAAGTAAATGCTAAAAAGGAGTGGTCCAAGGACCGATCCCTGAGGGACTCCACTTGTGACTGGCCCCTTTGTGTACACTTTTAACTTAACCCAGCACAAGAATCTGGTAGTCTATTGGCTGTTTTGGGCCAATTTCTATCTCTTTCAAGTCCCCCTGTATAAAACCCGCTTTGGCACATTTTTGTGCTTGTTACTACTCAGCCAAGCTCCTTATGGTCCTGCAGACTGGTGCTAGCAGCAGAGAGGCTAAAAGTGCGACTGCTAACCTGATAAAAGTGTTTTTTTTCCTGCTACTACCTGGGTGACTGTCTGATCTAGCTAAATTGCAAGTATTTCTGCTTCTTGAACTGTTTTAAACTGTTTAAAGTTGTTTTTGCACCTGCACTTTTAAAGTTTGTCCTGTTTGTTGCATATAACTGTTGAGGTTACACACTCAAGTGAGCTAGCCTGTGTTACATATTTATTGCATTTTCCTGCTGTTTGTTGCAAAAAAGAAAAAAAACTAAAAAATTATCCTTGTTTCTCATCTTTCCTGTCCTAGAGTAGTCCACATACAGGCTTTGCTGTATTCTGGACTTTTGGAAAGTTCCTGTGTTGCCCATTTCCTTTCTTGGATAAAGGGAGGCTTCTTTGTTCACCAGTGGCAGTGAGGAGCATAGAGCAGCCTATCTATCCCTGGAGGAGTGTTCCCAGCACAAGAATCTGGTAGTCTATTGGCCGTTTTGGGCCAATTTGTAGCTCTTTCAAGTCCCCCTGTATAAAACCCGCTTTGGCACGTCTTAGCGCGATTTTGCGCATAGTGCAGCATCAGGCAGCTCCGCTTAATTGGGTTTAAATCATTCTCGGCTCCACAAAGTCTGCTCTTCACTTTTTCCCTTAGAACTGATCTAGTTCTCATAATAAACACCCTATTCCTACTCTAAAGCCTGGCACTTGCTCACTAAAGCAATTATATAAGTTAGCACAAAAAAATTAAAAGCACTACACCCTCACAAACTCCCCTTGAGTACCTTGTTCCCCATTGGCCCTTTTTTTCAATTATAAAGGAATTCCCAATACTATTCTAGCATGTCCAAAGGTCAGTTGTCAATCTCCTCTCTGGTCCAGCTGGTGAATCTGGGAATCTTGAGGCAATGTTACAACTGCCTCATGTACACAGACAACCCTCTCCTCCTCCCAACAAATTCCAACACATGTGAGAGATGCAACCATATAGCCAAACTGGAGGCTAAGCTCTCTCAACTCAGTACTGGCATAACCAGTCAGGAGGAGAAGGAAACCACACTCACTACAATTCCAGTCTCACATAGACCTACCATGACAGCAAACCCAACACATAAACACACAAAAACATACTCGGAGGCTCTAAATAAAAATCTGCCTAAGCAGCAGAGACCTCCAGAGCAGAAACCCAAGCAACCGCTACCCCAAAACAAAACACATGCAACACATAGCTCAGTGTGCCGAACAGTCACAGCCCTTAAGGCTAAACAACACACCTGATACACTTGTAATAGGTGACTCTATCGTCAGGCACACTGACGTCCCGCTCACCAGGCTGAACAAGGAGAAGGTCATGGTGAGCTGCCTGTCGGGCGCTAGGATCTGCCACATAACACAAGCACTCAGGTCACTCCAAGGCAAGTACAAATATGACTCAGTCATTGTCCATGCTGGTGTGAATGACCTGAGATGTACCTCCCTGGACTACATGAAAAGAGACATAGAGGAGCTCTCTGAGCATGTAGCCCATGTCGGTATGACCCTGACCTTGAGTAGCATCTTACCCTCACGAAGAATGATGCCACAATATGAAGACAAGATGATCAATTTCAACAATTGCCTTAAGTATTGGTGTCATTCAAAGGGGATCCAATGCCTGTCAGCCTGGGATAACATGCTCGACAAGCCACGATGCTTCGCTAGGGACAGCTTGCACCTGTCACCCCTGGGCTTTCGGATATTGGCAAAGGCTCTTGCCACCCCATAGTGCCTTTTCTAGGCAAGGCTCAAAAGACAAACCCACCTCCATAGGTATCACAAGGGATAAGAAACTAAGAGTAATGCTACTCAATGTCAGAAGTCTAAACCTCAAGATGCACGCACTCAAAACTCTCCTTAGCATGGAGAACATCGATATCTGTGCAGTAACAGAAACCTGGTTCAAGGCACCTGAGAGCACCCCAGCACTACCAGGTTATACCTCATACGATGCTTTTCAGCCCCAAATCTTAGACCGAACCACAAAAGGAGGGGGAGTATCAATATTCGTCAAAGATACCCACACCTCCAGGTTGGTGGCACAGCACGAAGCATCAGAGACTATCCATGTGCAACTAACAGTGGGTAAAACTGCCTTCCAGTTTATAGCCTGCTACAGACCACCCTTCCAAACCCAGGAACCCCACTCGGCCTTCCTGAGAACACTGGAAAATATGAAGGTCTCTCCAAACACCATTATATTGGGTGACTTCAACTACCCAAACATAGACTGGGAGCATTACTCTAGCTCCAACACCCTAGCACAAAGGTTCCTAGAATTTATAAACTCAAATGCTATGGAACAACTTGTTACCACTCCCACAAGAGGGGAAAACATACTGGACCTGATCATCACCAACATGGGGGTTCTATGCTCCAGACCAGAAGTGTATCCCTCACTGCTAAGATCAGACCATAAACTAATCTCACTGGATATTCACATCCCGACCCCACCCCCTGCCCAGAAAGCCACAGTGAAAAACTTCTCTAAAGCAAATTTCACACTCTTCAAAACTGAGGTGGTATCCTTCAATGCCCCCAGGCCTGTGGAAAATATGGCCCAGACCTCAGCATCCTTTATAAATGCATTCTATGAACACCTTCAGGAATGCATGGATCATGCAATCCCAAATAAAGCCAAGACCCAATCCTCCAAAGGCAGGCGTCCTGTCTGGTGGACCCCAGCCATAAACAAACTATACAATAGAAGGAGGAAGCTACTAAATGATGGAGCAAAATTCCAAAAAGGGAAGGCATCTGTGATCAGTATTGGTAAAAAAACTACGGGCACTCATAAAATTGTTTAAGGCCAGCTTCGAGAGAAAAAATGCACAGGACACTAAGGATAATCACAAGGCTTTCTTTAGTTATGTTAGGAACCAGGGTGGTAATTCCCAGATATGCTCAGAATTAGTCCAAAATGACAAAAAATACACTGAACCCACAGACATTGCCAACATCCTAGCTGACAGGTTCAGTGCAAACTTCACCCCCCCTACCAAAAGGGCAAATATCTATCCCAGCAGAGTGCTGCCCCCCTGACATCTCGGATGCTCAGGTAACAGCCGCCCTCTCCAAAGCAAAAAACACAGCATCAATGGGACCAGACGGTGTCCCGGGCTGCGTTCTACATCAACTCCAAGAAGAGCTAAACCCAAACATAAAACTACTGTTCAATCTCAGCCTTACTACAGGATATGTACCCAAAGAGTGGCGTACAGCAACAGTGGTCCCTCTCCACAAAGGTGGTGCCTCAACGGATCCTGGAAACTATCGCCCATAAGCCTGACTAGCTTGGTCTGCAAAGCTATGGAAAGGATCATCATGGACCTCATAAATAAAGATATTGGGGACCTACAGACACTGGATCCTACCCTGTTTGTCTTTGTTAAGGGCAGATCCTGCCTCTTAAACCTGGTTGATTTCTTTGAAACAGTCACCAAGGCCATTGACGAGGGGAAGGTGGTCCACACAGCCTACCTGGACCTCGCAAAAGCCTTTGATACAATACCCCACTCGGGCATTATAGATAAGCTCACCAGCTTAAATATAAACCCCTATGTCACTAGATGGGTTGCAAACTGGCTCAAGGACAGAACCCACATGATTAGAATTGCTGGAGCCATGTCAGACCAGTTACAAGTGGCGTCCCACAAGGCTCAGTCCTGGGACCTCTCTTGTTCGGTATATATTTCTTGGAGGTACAGGCCAACACGGAAGGACTGTGGCTGACCAAGTTCACAGATGACTGCAAACTAGGCACCATAATCGACTCTCCAGCCGACACAAGCATCCTACAAAAGGGCCTCATAGAAACAGACCAACTGGTGCCAGAGCCATGGTCTCAAGCTAAACGCCAAAAAGTGTATAGTCATCCCCTTTGGCAAAAACAAAGTGCCCAGAAATTACCACATAGGTGGTAATCCATTAAGTATGGAAGAAGTAATTAGGGACCTGGGGACCCAAGTTGATAGCAATCTCTCATTTGAAAACCACTTGGCCAAAGTGGTTAGAAAAACATTTTATATAGCCCACCTAATCATGAAGGGATTCACATCTAGATCAGGGGAGGTCATCGTGCCTCTTTACTCATCCCTCATCAGGCCCATAATTAAGTACAATGCCCCTTTTGGGATGTACCTTACCAGATACCTGCACCAACTGGAAAGACCCCAAAAGTACCTCACCAAGAGGATCAAAGGGCTCAAACAGATGCCATATGCTGCCCGGTTAAAGAAACTCCAGCTCTACTCAGTGGCATACCGCCTGCTCAGAGGCGATCTGTGCCTCACGTATAAAGCCATGTCCAACTTGGAATTAATGGACATGCTGCACCTCAGAAAATTCAAATCCCAACGAGCTATGCGCTTGAGAGACTTGAACCTCAGCACTGAAATAAATAGGACATGCTGGAGGGACAGATTCATAACCCAGAGGCTCTCTTCACTCTGGAATAAAATCCCAGTCCAGGTTAGGCAGAGTCCCTCATTGACTCTCTTCAAGAGGAATCTTGATGAGTGGATGGGAGATCGTAGGTTTACCCCAGGTATCACTTCTGTGTCACTGTTAGACAGAGGCACAGTATACTAACCTCGAAAAAGGGCATAGCAAAATTCAATTAAAATGGGTGGCGAAAGCCAAACACACTCTGGCTAGGCTTATAAATGCCCTAGGGCAGATAGCCTAGTATGAACCTATGAACCTATGAACTTCTTGGGCCCTGTCTGTGAGAGTGCTGACTATCCACAAGGTTACATATGGGTTTGTACTTAACCTCTTGAGTTTGTCAAAACTGCCCGAGTGGGGTATCCTGGACCCTGTCTGTGAGAGTGCTGACTATCCACAAGGTGACATATGGGTTTGTACTTAACCTCATGAGTTTGTCAACAATGCCCGAGTGGGGTATCCTGGACCCTGTCTGTGAAAGTGCTGACTATCTTCAAGGTGACATATGGGCTTGTACCTAACCTCTTGAGTTTGTCAACAATGCCTGAGTGGGGTATTGTGTCAAATGCCTTGGACAGGTCAAGGTAGGCAGTGTGAAACATTTTGCCCTCATCCATTGTTTTGGTGATCTTCTCAAAGAAGTCCACCAGAATAAGTAGGCATGACCTGCCCTTAATAAAACCAAACTTGGCGGGGTCCAGTGTCTGGAGGTTTACTATATCACTACTAAGCATTTCCAAGATAATTCTTTCCATAGCTTTACATATAAGACTAGTGAGACTTAAGGGTCTGTAGATGGCCCATCTTTGAGAGGTATGATTGCTTCTGTTCTCTATTCATGAGGCACAAAGTCTGTTTGGAGGCTACAGTTAAATAGCAATTCCAGAGGGCCTGATAGGTCATGTTTCATGCTATTTAGAAGGAATCCTGGAATATTTTCTGGTCGCATTGATGCTGTGCTCTTGGCCTTAGAGACAAGATTAAGTACCTGCTCCCTAGTGATAGCAAGGAGTTATAGTTGATGGTATTTCCTGAGAGAGGGTTGAGGGGGTGAGAGGGGTAAAGTTGGAGATGGATTCATTGGCCATTAGGTTTGCTATATCTTCTGTCTCAGTATAGGTGGCTCCATTTACAATGAGATATGCAGACAATTGTGTATTGGGTTTGATGTTGCAGCCATAGCTAAAGAATGCCTTGTGGTTGTCCTTTGCCTGGGAGGCCACATTTACCTCAAATTTGGTTTTGGTACACTTTATTTGACTTTTGAGTTGTCTGTTTAGTCAAAAAACTCCAGCTATTCTGTCTCATATCGTCTACCAAGAAGCAATCTCTGCTTGACATACAAAGCCATGTCTGACCCAGCTCTGTTAGAAATGCTACATCTAAAGAAACCCCAATTCCTTTGCACCACATGCTCCAGAGACCTCAACCTGATTACCACAATCAACAGAACATACTGGAAGGACAGATTCATAACCCAGAGACTGCCCATGCTCTGGAATAGACTTTCCATACATGTCAAGCAGAGCACTTCACTGGCCTCTTCAAGAAAAATCTTGGTGAGTGGATGGGAAATAGAAAGTTTACTCCGGGGATCACTCCAGTGACTAACCTATGAACCTATGAACTTGATAGAGGCACTGGGAACTAACGTCGGGTGGCACAATGCCAGGGCACTTATTTAACATTTGTTTACCGGGAAAGTCTGACTTGGAACAAAGCCAATTTTTAAGTGGCGGCCCGGGCAGAAACACTCCAGATGCATGTCTTTGTAATGTGGGAGGAATCCGTAGCACCTGGAGGAAACCCATATGAATGCAGGGAGGACATGCAGACTCCACACAGAAGGCACCCCAGCTGAGAATCAAACCAGAGAACATCTAGCTGTGAGGCAACAACACTACCGCTGCACCACTGCGCCATCCAACTTCTATGGTCTAGGCTTGTAAAGGCTCCAGGGACATTAGCCTAGTACACACCTATCAACCTATGCTAGTGTTTTTATCCTGGTGGGTGCTGCATATCCTAAAATTTGCTATGATTTTCTTCCTTCTGTTATACAGACTATTGATTTTGAGATTCCACCAGGGTGGCTTGTTTTTTCATTTAGTTCTGTACTTCTTCCTAGTGATTACTGCTGCCACTATGCAGCTATTAACATGCTTGTATGGGTTTTTTCTGAACAGTTCTGCCTAGGCACCAGTGTTCTCAGGGTTTATGGGGGTTTCAAATTTTGCCAAGTTATCATTTAATAGCAGGAAGTTAGCCTTAGAGTAGTTCTGGAATATTCCAGGATTAATAGGGGGTCCAGGTTTTATTTTTATTTATTTAACATTTGTTGACCAGAATAGTCCGACTGGAAACATGTCCATTTTCAGCGGAGGCCCGGGGAGAAAAGCTCCAAAGGTGGTTACATGTGCAATCATCACAATGTACAGAGAAAACAAGAGTCATAATAACATTGTACAAATAATACACACTTTACAGTCACAGTTAAATTTATACAGTCTAACAAACTTCTAATCTGGCTTAACAAATAATAAGATATTTCAGTTCCAGTTACAAACACAGTGTTAGTACACTAGTATGAATAAATATTTAGTCAGGCTTGGAGCAGGGACATACTCCTTGAGAGCTTTTTTGAATTGAGATGGGGTGGTTTGTTTGTTTGTTTGTCTTTTTGGCTTTTCCCGGTTAGGGGTCACCACAGTGGAACTCCGATCCACTAATGATTGGCAGTAGATTTTTATGGTGCCGAGTTGCCAGCCTGATGCCCAACCTTCAGCAAAGGCACACCCATTTATGCATGTCTTTCGGAATCCACTCAACCACGGGGAGGACATGCAGACTCCACACAGAAGGCACTCCAGCTGAGAATCAAACAGGAGAACCTCTTGCTGTGAGGCAACAACTCTACAGCTGTACCACCGCGGTTTTGGTATCTAGGATAAAGTTAGCAGGAAGTGAGTTCCAAATTTTACCAGCAGAGTTGGCGAACAGGGAGTCTCCAGCTGAGTTGTTGGATTTAATGGTTTGCACTAATAGTTTATTAGATGAGCATAGTGATTTGGAGTTTGAGTGGGGATAGATGATGTTTTTCAGTGCAGGTGTATTTTCTGGTTGGTTAAGTTTTTTGTGAGCCACAATAAGTTGATTATACTGAATCTTCCTGGGTAGCTCTAGCCATCTGATATAATTTAGATTTTTACAATGATGTCCTCTACACGGGAGACCAGTGGCAAATGTAGCAATGTTATTATAGCAGCTTGAGAGTTTGTTAAGATCAGTTTTATTTAGGTTGGCAAGTAAAGGGGCAACATAGTAGAGGGTAGAGAGTAAATGGGAGCGGGCAATGGCAGTCCTAGCAGGTGGGGTAAGGAATGGCTTTATCCTATATAGTGAGCCCAGTTTTCTATTAATGGTTTTGATAACATGCACATCAAACTTAAGATTATTGTCTACAATAACTCCTAGGAGTTTTGTATGGGCATCTGGGGAGATTATGGTACCATTATTAGACTTAATGGAGAGAGATAGTGCCGTGGATCTTTGTGTGAAAGGGAAAAGTAGGAGGTGTGTTTTCTTAGGATTCAGAATCAGACAGCAAGCGGCAAGCCAATTCTCTACTAGGTTAAAATTACTCCGAGTTATTGTTAGCAGCTCTGTTTCGAGGTGCCAGTGCAGATCAATGTTGAGACATCTGTGTATTGAATACAGTTGGCTACAGGGATGACAGTGAGGAGGTCATTAATAGAAATGGAAAACAGAAGTGGTCCCAAAATAGACCCCTGGGGGATACCTAGGGTGTTGGGTAGGAGGTTTTAGAGTTTGTTCTGCCATAAGACGGATTGTTGTCTATTGTGCAGGTAGGATTCAAACCACTGGAGAAAGTGATTGCCTAGAGACATTGTTGACAGGGTGTTGATGAGAAGATGGTGGTTAACCATATCAAAAGCCTTGGACAGGTCCAAAAAAAGGGCTGAGGATAACTTGTTGCTGTTCCTATTATAGTTTATTGCATTAGAGAAGGTGAGGAGAGCTGTGGTAATACTATGATTTGGCCTGAAACCATGCTGAGAGTTAGCCAGAAAGTTGTTTTGGGTTAGAAAGTACAGAAGCTGTTTATGGACACATTTTTCCATAATTTTTGCCAGAGGTCACAGGATGCCTATGGGTCTGTAATTAGATAATTCAGTAGAGTTACCACCTTTATGGAGGGGTATGACACAAGATATTTTCCGGTTAATTAGAATGGAAATGGGGTACTTATGACATCAGCAGTTTTTTGCAAATATTCAGAGAGGAGAAGGTCAGCAGCTAGGGTAGTAGGTTTTAATTTTTTGAGTAGTGATCGAATGAAAGATGTAGAGACTGGTTGAAAGCTGAAGGAGGGCTGGGTACTGGAATGTTATCCAGTGGGTTAGAGGAGTTAAGGGGTAGTTGGCTAGCCAGGGCTTGGATAGTTTCAGTAAAGAAATTATTAAAGGTGTTAGCAACATCCACTGGTAGTTTATCAGTAGAGGCTGAGGAAGTTGCAGTGGTGGTTTAACCTAGGTGCAGTAATTTATTTATCCCTGCCCAGAAATTTTGGGGGTTATTTTGGTTTCCTTGTTGGAGATGGAAGTAGTAGTTTTTTTATTTAATAGAATGGATAATTTTGTCTCATTTCTTAGTTGTCTAAATTTGGTTTGAATTAGAGGGTCTTTTGTAGCATGCCATGTTTCTGACTATGATTTTTGATTTGGTTTCTTTAGAGAGCCATGGGGCAGCATTTGTTTTTACCCTAGTGGAATGAGCGGGATCATGAGAATCGAGGATGGTGAGGAATTTATTGCTAAAGTAGATGACAGCTTTGTCTAGGGGCAAGTGTTTTAGGCCAGACCAGTTACATGTCTTAAGTTCATCCTGGAACTTACTAGGATTGAAGCTATTACTATTTCTTATTGTTCTATGCATGGGCTGATGGGAGTTATTAGATTTGTGCTTGCAGATAAAGGTGAGAAAGTGATCACTGAGGTCATCAGGGATGGCCCCCAATATATACATTTGGGGGTGGCTATTGATTAGTATCCAATCATGTATACTATCCTTTTGGTTAAGTTTCCCTATCCTGGTGGGGGTGGATATGACCTGTGTGAATCCATACAGGTTCACATGGGTGATAGGAGATTGAGAGGAACAAGTATTCCAGTCAATGTTAAGATCTCCTAGCACAATGATTTCTTGTGGATAGTTATTAACTAACCAGTGGAGGATGTCTTCTAGGGTATTGGTATTATTCCCTGGGGTAATGTAAATGCAGATTATATTCATACATTTGCTTTTGTTAATTTGGAACTTGGTAGCAATTATTACTGCTTTACTGACCTGGGGTGGTTGAATGGGGTCTAAGGTAACATTTAGTGTAGATTTGAAGAGTACAGCTACCCCCTCCCTTCCTAGTAGAGCAATCGAGTCTAAGTATATTATACCCAGGTGGTAGAATTTCATTATATGAGGTTGATGGTTTCAGCCAGGTTTCAGTTAGGCATAGAATATCAGGGGAATGGACTTGTAGGAGAGCATATAGATTATGTACTTTGTTATTTATGCTATGAATACTTAGTTGGCAGATTAGGAGGGAGTTGGGGGACTTATTGACAGATCGTGATTCAACTGGGTTAGTTGCAAATGAACTTGCCCTATCTAGGATGACAGGGCCAGGGTTTGGGTGAATATCTCCATCCATTGCGAGGTTATAGCATATAATTTCTATAAGCTTCAGGAATTTGTTTATAAGTTTTTGATAGTGTTTAGATTTTGAGCTGATATATCTGGGTCTAATAGGCTGATAGTGTCTTGTGATTAAGAAGTTGGTTATAGAAGTAACTAGTGGGTAACCTGTCATATTCGATACATCTGGTCTAGTTTGAGATTTTGGGTGGTGAAATCCTAGGTAAGACTGATTTTTATAAGTGGAGAGGAAATATGGAATTAACATGAGGGATAGCAGAGAGAGTAGTGACATTGCTTTGGATGGCAACATGGTTGGAGGCTAGATTAGTGTTATAGGCTTAGGGCCCTCAGGATCTTGTGGTTGGATATTAACTACTGGGAGGAGGGGTGGGGGTTGGAATAGTGTAAGCAGTACAGTACTGATTGGTTCAGATAGGAGAAAATGGAGGTGTGAATGTGGGATGGGTTAAGCTGAGTAGAGGATTATTGATTGGTTCAGCTAGAGGGGGTGTGGTATTGTGGCTATAAAGCTAGCCACAGTGGGGGCATGTGGGAAATGGGGGTAGGGAGGGGTGCAGAGCGAGCCCGAGTGCTGCAAGGGCGAGCGGATCAGGGCTCAACCACACACAAGGAACCTGCAATCAAAGGTAAGTATGCTTAGGTTTCACAGAGTAGGCTTTGAATGCTTAAAATTACTGTTTAAATTATAAGTCAGGGGTATGCATTATTTTCCTGTTTCTTTACTTACAATTTTCAGTTTAATTTTGGGGAAATCTCTATATTTTGCTTCCAAAAGATAATATATGGGGGAATATATGATAGGCAACTAGTATTCCTACTATGTAGTTTTAGGGGTTGGTACTGTAGTTGGGGCTAGGGAACAGTGCTATAGACCCAGGTCAGCAAATGTGATATTTAGAGAGAGATGTAATGAATAATAACCTTAGCAGGGCTTTTGACCGTTGGGCAGCTTAGAACAGGTTTGCAGAGTAATTCTGTTGGATAGCGTCCATCCTGCTGTAAGCCTTGCAGGACTGCTTGTTTAGGTTCCACAGTTCCTGGTGGGAAAGATAGATTAAAAGAATGAGAACAGGTTTAGGTTCGAGCATTTACTTCAAAGGAGACCATTTTGTGGTCTGACCTTACCAGAGAAGCCATTACATTAGGGAATGTGCAGCACTCTTCCATATTAGTGAGGACCAGATCCAGCATGATTGCACCCCTGGTTGGTGTACTGACAGTCTGGTCCAGGGAGTTTTTGTTTACAAAATCTAGGAATCTCTGTATCTGTACATTTAGTGTCATGTACGATTCCCATTTAATAATAGGGTAATTAAAGTTGCCCATGAATATAGTATTGGGTTGGATGGTGAGTATTTCCAGTAAGTTTAAATACATGGTAATGGTTTCCTGGGTCATAGAGGGGGGACCTAATAGCTTGCAAGGAAGTGATATTGAATTTTGCCTGTGGTAATTTGAATGTGGAGTAGCTGAAGTGCATTGTCTAGTTTGACCAGCCTTGAGGTATATTTATTTTTGATGTTAATCGAGACACCTCCAGTTTTTGTCCCTGTCTGTGTAGTAGCTGGTCTAATTGTGTGGAAGGCATTATAACCTTGCACTGTTGTTGTGCTTTCTGTGGCTTTAAAACATATTGCAGTGACTACACAGATATCAGCATTCTCTAGGGTGAAGAGAACTTGTAGGCAGTGGAGTTTTTTTTTTAGATTCCTAACATTGAGCAGTAATACCTTTAGATTGTTTTGGTTTTGATTTGCTATGTTGGAAGTACTTTCAGTTTGGCAATGCCTAAAAAAGGCACTATGGGGAAGACAATGTTCTACTTAATATTCAAAAGCCTAGAGGGGAGAGATATAGACTATCCCTGGCAAAGTAGCATGGTCCATTGACCATCTCCTTCCATGCTGACAAATATTGCACTCCATTAGAATGACACCAGAAACTATGTGAATTATTAAAGTCATTCATCTTTTGTTTGTATTGTGGCATCATCCTTGGAGAAGGTAAAATGCTGCTCAGCACTAAGCTCATACCAGCCTGGGACACATACTGCGAGAGCTCCATGATGTCTCTCCTCATACAGTCTAGGGAGGTACATCTCAGGTCATTTACACCCACATGGACTATGATTGAGTCATACTGGTACTTGTGGTCCAATGACCTGACTGACTGTGCAATGTGGCTGATCCTAGCCCCTGATAAGCAACAGATTGTGATGTTCTCCTTACCCATCCTGGTGAGAGGGTCATCAGTGTGTCTCATGATGGAGTCTTCAATGAACATAATGTTGGATTATGTGGTGGCTTGCCTTATGGGCTTAGAAGCAGAGGCTCCATGAGATATGACTGTATGTGTTCATGTGGGTGTTGTTTTGAAAGACTGAATTCGGGGCTGCTGAGGGTATTTGTTATGTGTACTTCATCTAGGAGGTCTTTGGGGTTTAGGAAGATTACATTTAAGTGGCTCAGCATATGTGGGTCTATATGTCTACTTTGAATTGTGAGTGATGGGTGCAGCATGTGTACTACTGACAACCTTAATGACACATTAGGAGTACTTTTATGTGACAGCTTTGCCACCAATGACATTGTGTAAATACATCTCTCAAATATCATATCAGTTTGTTTGAGAATTAACTGGTTGTCAATAAACATGCATGAGGCAATTTCTACATTACCTGCGGATGCCCATATCCACCAAGGTAACAGACTGTTTTTATTGATTAGACAGAGTGAGAATATAAAGCAATATCAGGAGTATCCTGTTTGCAACTCTGGGGACAGTAATTGTCCCTGCAAACTAGTTGTCCTGTGTGCAACTAGTTACTGGTGAAATTTCACTCATGCTTTTGCAGGAAAAAAGTCACTCAAGGTGTTTGTGTCTCTACAGGACACTGCCAAACACTTGTAGGGAAAATAATAAGTAGACCCTGAAAATGTAAGCATGAATTATATTCTGAAATTAGAAACAAATCAAGCAGTACTTACTGAAAACAAAGAATTAGCTTGTCAAGGATGATTTATATGGGGGAGTCATGTGAATGGCTACTGCCTGGCTAATACTTGTGTTGTTCTCACTACAGCTTCACTCTGCTGAGATACAATCCTCCTTTGCTTCTTCTTTCACCAGAAGCAAAACAATACCACCGATCTCAAGATGAGAAGCAAGTCAACGCCTGTTTAGTGATCCACAGTCTTGCCCCAGATGATGCAAGGGTCTGTAGGTTTGTTGTAGACTTTTCCTGGTAGATGTCTTGAACAGCAACCAGACTAATCAGGAACGTCAAGCACGGACATTCACTGCCCAACCAGAAACAGTCAGAAATCAATGCACTGTGCTCTTTCTTCCACCAGGAGCAGAATATAAGCACAAATTCCAAGTGGTCACTTATGAAGTAGTTATTAGGCTTTCTGGTGTTCAGCAATCTCCAGAAAATAATGTCCCCATGTTCCTTCTTTCACCAGGAGAAAACATAAGCCCTATCCCCAAGATGAGTACTGACAGGCAGAATGTGGGCTCTCCATGAATTGGTGGTCTTGCAATACATGGTGCAGATTTTAAAGATAAGATGGAAAAAATATGGTTAATATCCTAAGCACTGCAGTGTGCACTAAGCAGTTAAATATGAAAGAGAGGGGTAACTGAAGCTTTAGCTGTCTAAATGGAGAGCCACTAATTTTAAAAAGAGAAAGACAGAGTGATATGGGGTAGGCACTTTGTATTCTGGTTCTATGGAATACAGTGGGAAGGCCAATAAATTTAAATAGTTGAAGGGGAGTGATTTCACAAAATGATAATTTTGTGCTTCCTCACAACAGCCAATGAAAGAGGAGATGGAAAGAGATATGTGGTCAAACTAACGTAAGAGGCAGGCAGCTAGAAAGTCGGTTGAGTTTAAGAACACAACATCATTGGAGTGGGAGGGTGGAAAAATTTTGTGTGACTCAAAAGAGAAACAGCTGTGGCCTCTTTCCTAGTTTTAATACGTGATTAAAAGCAGAATACAAGTAAAACAGTGTAAAGAAAACAAATCACAACATACAAAATAGAAGAAGGCAATAAAGTAATACAAAATTTAAGAAAGGAAAAGCAAACTAACATTTTCCTCACACAGCAAGTTGTAGCAGAGTCTGGGTGAGATTTTCCAGTAAAGCTTTGAAATGTTTTATTTTTCCCCTTAAATAGAAGGTTTAGTTCACAGATCCAGCCTCAGTTCACAGATAAGTAACCTTAATTGACCTGTTCTATCTTCTGTATGACTCCTTAATTGACCTGTTCTAATTTCTGTGTAAGAGACACAACTGTGGACTCTTTCCTAGTTGTAATATGCAATTAAAAACAGAATATAAGTAAAACACAGTGTAAAGAAAACAAATCACAACATACATAATAAAATAAGGTAATAAAGTAATACAAAATAAAAGAAAGCAAAAGCAAACTAATCTTTCCCTCACAGCAAGTCATAGCAGAGTCTGGGTGAGCTTTTCCAGTAAAGCCTACAATCTCTTGACCAAAATCAGTTTGGTTTTGTCATGGGGAGATACTGCCTGCTTAACCTGGTTGATTTATTTACTAAGGTTACCAAAACAACGGATGAGGGAAAATCAGTACCCACTGTATATCTAAATATTGCAAAGGTTTTCACTACCATCCTGCACTCTAGTATGATTGATACTCTCTCTCAAGTAAATGTTAATCCTTGCATAACTCACTGGATAGTAAATTGGCTCACAAACAGTTCCCAGGAAATTAGGGTAGGTAGTTCTACTTCCTCCAAAACAATTGTCACTAGTGGTGTAGTCTAGGGTTCAGTCCTTGGGACACTGCTCTTTGGTATTTGCCTCTTGGAGGTCAAAGTTAATGCAAAGGATTTGCTGCTGGCCAAGTTTGCAGACAACTGTAAACTTAGTGCCATTATGAACTTTACAGAAGACGCCAAGATCCACCAAGGGAGGCTTTCCCAGACAAATAGCTGATGTCATAACCATGGACTAAAACTAAATCCGAAAAATGTATAAAAGTTTCCTTTGGCAAGTATAACTTCTGCTGTAGCTGCCACCGTGACAGCACATCTTGAAAACTGATTTGGTAGGTAGTGATCTGGGAACCTATGTAAACAAATTGTCCATTGATCACCATGTATCCAGTATTTTAAGAAATTGCTTTTTCATTGTACAGCTTTAGTAAGCATATGGCCTCTAGGACCAGGGATGCGATCATTCCACTGTATTTGGCACTTATAATGCTGATCATTGAACATAATACCCCCTTCACTATGTACTTGTCCAAACACTTAACATGACTTGAATAACCACAATGCTTTCTCACCAAGACAAACGATGGCCTAAACAATAAAAACTACAGACCTTCTCAATGCCATGTAACTCTTCTCAGTATCATACAGGGCACTTGAAGTGCAATTTTTGTCTCACAAACAGAACTTCAACACACCCAGTTTGATCTACTGCACCTCTGCAAGTCCAATGGTGGATTATTTACCTGTTCAAGAGATTTTATTCTCCTCTGCAGCATAAGCAGAACATGTTGGAGGGAAATATCTGGATCACATTGAATACCACTTCTTTGGAATTGCCTTCTACACATAAAGTAAACTACTTTGCTTAATCTATATAAATGTGATCTGGATGAATAGATTGGAAACCATAAATTCACCCCTGGTAGAGCACTTTTGTCCCTTATGGAGGGGTGTGTGTAAATGTTTTGCCCATCTCTAGTTTATTTGAACTTAAATTAGCAAGTGCTAAAAACTACACGATAATGCAGGCCTAGATTTCTAAAGATACTTATGGATCAATAGCCCAGTAAGCATCTAAGCACCAATGAACCTTTGAGGTTCTCAATAAACACCAGATGAGAAAATAATTCTGGAAATGATGCCAGACTAACACATGATACACACACTCACATCTGGCATGCATAACTACAGGCAATATGAATGCTATCCAGTGCACCTTAAACAAGTCTTTAAATATGAGAAAAAAACAGAAGGTTCCAACAAAAACTGTTGCATAGCCAGGGAGAATATTCAGACTCCTCACAGAATGCACTCCAACTAGGTTCAAATCAGAGAAGCCATACTATGAAACAATGGTCTTAACCAAGAGATACCACTTAACATTAGACAAGCTACAGAACATACTTTTCTGATTTAATGTATACAGATTGATAAAAGCTGAATTTGGCATTTCCCATTCTCCTTTGATATTTAATGCTAGTGTCAGGCTTTATGATCTGATCATGTATTTTGTAATCATTAATGTCTACTTTTTTCAATTCTCATGATGCTACAGTTACACTAAAGGCGAAGTTACTATTGCACCAACCACATTCTATAGACCTTCTTGCACAGCTTTTTTTTTTAACAATATACAATAGAATAATATAGGAGTCAGAAGTGACACAGTAACAGAGGCAATGTATAGCAACGTTTTGTGGAAGACTCGGGTGATTGGCAGGTATTCAGTAGATCCGACAGATAATGATAATCTGCACTTACACAATTTGTACACACCATGTGAGGCAGGGTGAGGCACACTGTGCTGTGATTAAGGGTGAGTGTACAACAGGGAGAGTGAAGAAGAGTGTGGGTATCTGAGAGATGAGTCAAGTTAGTAATCAGGTGACTGAGGAATTGGGAATGGTGCAAGGGCATAGCCAATAAGAGGAGAGATGTTGGTAAAGTGATTTTTTTGAATGATGGGGCATTATTTATAGTCCATAGAGAAGGTGGTAGGGCATTCCAGAGTTTAGCTACAGTGAAAGAGTAACGGTATTGGCCTACAGGGAGTTTAGGTCTCTTAACTTGGATAAGTGATTGATTTTCAGATCTTAGTGGATGGTTTGGTTGATAAAGAGACAGAAGTGAAGTCAGGGCTGGGCATTTGGAGGAATTATAGATGAATTTGTGTGCTGTGGCTAGTTGTATGTAAGTTTGGTCTTGTGGGAGTTCTAGCTAGTTCAGGGATTGTAATGACTGACAGTGGTGGGAGGAATATTTTGCTCTAGTAATGAATTTAGAAATTTTGTTATAGCAGCTCTCCATTTTATTTTTTAATGAGGATTGGATGTTTATCAAAATGGGGGCACCATAGAGGAGAGAAGGTAGGAGAAAAGTCTGGGCGAGCATTTTTCTACTAGAGTAGTTTAAAAAGTGTTTATGTTGGTAGAGGGTACCAAGTTTTTGGTGTGCTTTTTTGATGGTGTTGTGGATGTGTTGGTCAAAGGTTAAGTTGTCATCTAAGGTTATGCCAAGTAACTTCATATGGGAAACTACATCTAAGGCAGTCTTGTTGGAGGAGAAAATTATGAAATCAGATTTATTAATGGTGGTACTTTTTTGGGGCATAAAGAGCAAGAGTTTTGTTTTATTTGGGTTGAGGGTGAGGTGATTATTTGTCATCCAGGTTTTGGTAATAGAGAAAGCATTCTGGGTAATGGTCAGAAGTTCGGTTTCAGAGCTAGCAGAGCAGATAATAGTAGAATCATCCACGTATTGAACTACAGATGCATGAGTGAGAGTGGAGTGAAAGTCATTAATAAACATACTGAACAGGAGGGGGCCTAAGATGGATCCTTGGGGAACTCTGGTAGAAGTAATGAGAAAAGGAGAGAAAGAGTGCAACCATTTGGTGGATTGTTGTCTGTTTGTGAGGTAACTGGTGAACCAGTTAAGGATAGGTGTGGACAAGCCAAGGTGTGAGAGCTTAGAAAGGAGGAGAGGATGGGAGATGGTGTTGAAAGCTTTAGAGAGATCAAGAAAAAGTGCGGAGACAAGTTTACCATCATTGCGGCTGTGGTTAACAGTGTCCAGGAAAGATAGGAGAGCAGTTGTAGTACTATGGCCAGGGCGGAATCCATGCTGAGTTGTGGAAAGTAGTTGGTTTTGGGACAGGTAATCCATAAGCTGAATTTGAATACATTTTTCCATTATTTTAGAAATAGGAGATAGAATGGCTATAGGGTGGAATCTTGAGATGTCTGAATTATTACCACCTTTATGTAAGAGTATGATATAAGCTTTTTTCCAAATGGATGGTACATAGGCTTCTTGGATAGATCTATTTATGAGAATGCTTATGGGGTAGCTGATGCATTTGGCAGACATTTGAAGGTATTCTGGGGGTAAACTGTCTAGGATGGTGCTACCAGGTTTGAGTTTTAGCAGGAGTTTAGAAACAGTGGAAGTGGGAACATGAGAGAAGGAGAAAGACTGGTGGGAAGGCTTTTTTTGGGGTATGGTTTGTAGAAGTGGGGTTGCTGTCGTGAGTAGCTGTAGGAAAGGTGGAAGCAAGTTTGGATATAGTGTCTATGAAGTAGGAGTTGAAAAGTGTAGCTAGTTCAGCAGGGGTTTTGTCAGGGTTTGGGAAAGGATTGCTTTTGGTGCCAGGGTTTAATAGAGTGGAGACTGAATTCCAGAACTGTTTTGGGTTATAGTTGTGTTTGTTTTGGAGATGGAGGCAGTACTCTTTTTTATCATTAATAAGTAGATGCTTTACTTGACTGCGGAGTTGCTTGAAAAGCTAGAGATCTATGGGGTTTTACTATTATGCCATTTTTTCCATGCTCGGTCTCTGGTATTCATAAGTTTTTTTGTGTCTCTAGAAAGCCAAATTGCGTGATTTGCTTTGATTCTCTTATTCCGAAGGGGGGCCATTCTATTGAGTATACTGAGGAAAGTTGAAATGAAAAATTCAACTGCTTCATCTAGAGGCAGATACTTTAGAATGCTCCAATTGATTTTGCTTAATGTTTCATTGAAGCTTAAGGGGCTGAAGTTAGCTAGCAGTCTAGAGGGTCTGTACTGGTGCTCATGTAAGTTTGAGGAGATGGCACATGTCATATAGGCGGGCAGATGGTCACTGATATTGCAGGGTAGAGTTCCTGCAGATGTAATTTTGTTGGGATCGGACACTAAGACCCAGTTAAGTACGGTGCCTTTGTTAGTGTTATTGCTAGGCCTGGTTATAGCAGTAATGAGCTGAGTGAAGTTATAGAGGTTGATGGAAGCATTTGGATGATGTATAATATCCTAATACTAATCCTTTCTCAACATTTATGTCCAACATAGAAGAAAGTGGAAATAAAGAGCTACTTATGTTTTTAATTATACTAATATAATTATTTTTGTATCAGATATCAAAAAATATTTATGAAAGCAATTGTAGCAATATACTTTAGTATATCAGGTAGCCCCAGAGCTCCTTTATTACTAGGTGGACATGCATCCCCTCCCACCAAGTTATTCAGGGCATCATTCTCTCCAAAAAGACTTCTGTACTATACATTTTATTTTATTATACCACTTAATTGCTGGGAATGAAAACACATTCAGCAATGAAACAAAAAGGTTTACTATCAAAACCTTGAATGACAAAACACATTTTATACACAAACATAAAAACAAATTCTGAATTCCTAAATACTAATTAGCTACACATGTTGAAAATGCATCACTTTGAAATGATTGACCTGATGGCTTTGACATTACCAAAAGTTTACCTGCTGCCACTTACCTGCCTGCTTCCCAGCAGTACAAATGTACGCAGTTCAGTACTGCAGATCACTATAATTCATGTCTTTGCAGGGGGGACATATTATATATTCCAACCCAGAGATCGTAATAAGTGACAAAAAAGGTTAATTTCCTGATATGCACTGTACCACGATCTCTATTTGTAATGTCGACCTCATATGAGTGAATGCGCAGTGGCATTCGATAAAGGACAGTGGTTGAATTGCAGTTTGGCAATACCGGAATCAGCCAACACACATTTGGCATTCCCGTGTTCACCAAACTGCACTTCTACATTTTGATAGTAAACCAAACAAAAATAAAGGCAACATCATTATTTTAACAATATCAACTCTTTCCAACATTGACAAAATTAATTTAATTCATTTAACCAATTTACAAATATAGGTATGGAATATATATTCCTTCATTAAAATCTGTTCAATCAGTTTTATCATAAAAGGCTATCAGTTCTGATTTGTCATAATTAATCTAGCCAGCAATATTTGTTAACTTTTTTTTTAGTTATTCAGGAGAACTTACCTGATACTAAAACTGCTTCACCTGCAAAAGCAACTAAAGATGAAAGTTTCTCACTAAATCAAATGGAGTCAAGCAAGCTTGTAGTTTAAGTAGTACTTGATTTATTTCAGTTTCAAATAATGAGACTGACAAAGGATTACCTTGCCTGATTCCAGGTTTAATATTTAAAGACCTTGTCAAGGTAGTATTTATCTTTACTCTGGTCGCCATAATATTGTATACATTTTGAATCAGATTCCAAAGCAGTTGTTCATAGTACAAGTCTGCAGTGATTCTGACTTGCTCTCTCTTTTTTAATTTCTCAAAATCTCTTGGGTTTCTAATACTACCAGGGGAATGGACCCCATTCCTAAGTCGAAGTATGATTAAAGTTAATTAAATTAGTATTGTTTCAATCTTTGATGTCAGCCAAAAGTGCTCTAAGCAGCATTCTTAATGTGCCCAGTAATGACTCCTTCTGCAATTCGTAAGGGGTTGCATGGATTGGAAACATATTTAAATACGAGTGTAGATTTGTTTTTATAAGACATGTTGCCCCAACTACTATTGGAACTGTCTGGGTATCTTTCTTCCACATTGCTCTCATTTCTGCCTGCAGATCCTGATATTTTATGACTTTGTGTCTTTCTGTATGCAAGACACTGTAGTCACTGGGTATAGCGATTTCAATGATCAATGCTACTTTTGTCTTCTTTTCCTGGACCACTATATCTAGTTTTCTAGCAACTATCTTTTGAATTGCTGGTAATGGGTGATCCCATGTGATATAAACTTCATCATTTTCTATGATGCTTTGTGGCTCATATTTCGCGTGTTTTTCAGCCACTTCAGTGTCATAATGTTTGCACAATCTCCAGTGCAACAGTCTTGACACATTATTATGCCTTTCGGTATATAGTCCTTCTGCCATTAGTACGACACAACCAGCAATGAGGTGTGAGACTGTTTCCAATTTGGTTTTACGAAACCTACATTTGTCTGTTTCTTCTACATGTTCAATCGACTTTGTAAACCAGCATGTATGTAAGCCCACTATCTTGGGCTGCCAATATTAACTTTTCATCTCTTGGTTTGAATTCTCTCCTTAACCATTCCTGTGTTCATTCCTGATCAACGTGAGGTTCTTCCAGAAGTTTTCTATACTTGCAACTATATTTATGCTTTTTCCACATTTCTTGCCTTCTCATTTGGTCCTTCACCTTATATTCGTTCTTTTGTTTTTTAGGACATTCATTTGCTGCCTGATTTTTATCTACATCTGGTTTGATTTCCATTCCTGTTTGATGATGATATACTTCTCCTAAATTAAGCAGAGAAGTCATCTTAGATTTATTTTCCTCATGTTTCAAAACATTCACTAAATTTGGGTCTTGTAATGTCAGCAGATATGTTTGGAGTCCCATGATTGCAAATCTATACATGTAATCAATTTCAAGGAGGCCCATCTCTCGTTTGGAATGGGGAATATATAATCTTGGTATACACTGATTTTTATAAATCATTTGGTGAGCATGAAGCATCCTTCTTGCTTTGCTGTCTAATCTATCCAACACGTTTTGGGGCCAGTCGATCACTCCAATACTGTAAGTTAGGACAGTTAGAGCAAATTGGTTTATAGCTTGGATTTTGTTCCTAGATACCCACACTGTTTTCAGAATTAATTTAAGTCTTCTAAAGTATTCCTTACTAAGTTTTATTTCCATTTGTTTATGTTTTATTGTTGAGCCTTCATCAATTCCCAAATATTTATACACTCCCTCTTGCTCAAGTTCTTTTATATCACATTCTTGCCCCAAACTGATGTTTTCCTGCTTTAAAGGTTGCTTTTGCACACTTATCAAGACCAAATTACATTCTTATATTATCTGAAAATGTTTTGACAATCTGCAGCTGTGTTTTCAGTTCCTCATCTGATGAGCTATACAGTTTTAAATCATCAACAAAGAGAAGATGAGAAGTATTTGCACTTTTGTATTTAGGAGCCAAATTTTAGTCATGGCCTAAGTTGTTAAGTAAACAGCTTAATGGGTTAATGGCAAGGCCGAATAGCAATGGTGACAGGTCTATATTATAATCACGGAAGCTGTCTTTTGCGAAAACATGTTCATTGACACAAAAACATCGAAGAACGAGAACAGCGAAGTACCAAAAGAGCAAAATGGAGAACGCCAAACGCATTCCCAAAAGTAACAGCGCCATACAGGTAAGGTAAACCTAACTGTACAAATCTTACCTAAAACACTTTTTCAAATGTTTTTGCAGGGGGGCATGCCTCCCTGTACCCCGCATATGGGGGGCTGTGCCCTTCTACTTATATATACCAACTCCGAGACTGCACTATAGTGGGGAAAATGATTCATTTCCTCATCCCCATGATCACCCTGCTGGCTAAGAAAATCCATTCAGCATTCTCCATTTCACTCTTTTGGTACTTCACTGTTCTAGTTCTTCGACGTTTATGTGATGATGGACATGTATTTGCGAAAGACAGCTTTTGCGATTCTGATATAGACCCATGGTGACAGAGAGTCACCCTGGAATATTGCCCTTTGAATTTTTATCTCTGGAATAATAATCTGTCCTTTATCATGACTTAATTGCAAAGTGGTCTGCCACTGCTTCATGGTCACTGTGATGTTAGTCGATCAGTGTAGGGTGTATCTTATACATTTTTAAGCACTCTTTTATCCATGAATGTGGGATACTATCAAATGCTTTTTTATAGTCAATCCATGCCATACTTAAATTCTTCCCCTTTTTACAGTTCTCCAGTATGACTTTATTTAACAACAAATGATCCTTTGTTCCATATGACTTTCTTTTATTGCCCTTTTGTTCTACTGCCAGAATTGAGTTTTCTTCTAAATGACTATAAACTCTGTCTTCCCATGTACAGTTTATACGTCATCGGAAGGCAAGTTATTGGTCTTTAATTTTTAGGGTAGCTTGCAGGTTCACTCTTAAGAAAGGGCATTGCGTTGCCTGTTGTTAGCCAGGTTGGTGTCTGTTTATGGTGTGCATATAAATAGTTCTTACTCATGACTAAATCCTCATGCAAAGATGTTAATACTTTTAACCAAAAGTTAGGTACTGAATCTGGGCCTGGGGTTTTCCAATTAGAGGCTTTTCTTAACTTTGTCTCAATCTCACTGGCCGTTACTTCATCCCATTTCATATCTTGCACCTTTAAACTTCTTATTCTTTCTTTCACATCTTCTATCCACTTAGCATATTTGTTATGTTCCACAGGATGGGCGGCAGCGGTGGTGCAGCAGTTAGCATTGCCGCCTCACAGAAAGAGGTTCTCCGGTTCGATTCTCAGCTGGGGTGCCTTCTGTGTGGAGTCTGCATGTCCTCCTTGTGGTCACGTGGGTTTCCTCCGGGTGCTCCGGTTTCCTCCCACATCCCAAAGACATGCTGTAGGTGGATTGGACACTCTAAATTGGCCCTAGGTGTGAGTGTGTGCGTGTGTGTGCCTTCTGTGAAAGGTTGGGTGCCGGGCTGGCAACTCAACACTGTAAAACTCCAATGCCAATCATGAGCGGACAGGTGATCCACTGTGGCGACCCCTAACCAGGAAAAAGCCGAAAGAAGAAGAAGAAGTTATGTTCCACAGGATCTTCACAGATACTTCTCCAAAATGTATTTATTTCATTTTTTTTGTCTGTCTTTCAGTTCCTTTTACCTTATTTTCCAATTCTCTATAAAACCTTTTTGGGTCATCAATAAATTGCTTATTTTCTACTTTTCCTTTATATTTATCTGTGCAGCTTCTAAGTTTTTCCTCTTGTGCTGAAACTTTTAGTTTATTTGCTATAGTGTATGATGGATCCTGGTCTGTTCGAATACTGTGCATTGCTTTGATCACATCTATTTTCTTAGTATTTTTGTTGATCTATTCCCTCTTCTATAGTCTTCTAAGAGTGAAACTACTTGTCTTAATTGTTTTATAGTTTTCTCTATTCGATACTTCCATGACGGTATTTGATTTCTCCCTTTCCTTTCCATTACTACCCTGTGTTCTTGTGGTACAACTTTAGCAGTTATTAATTTAGCAGCACAGTAATATATCCTGTTTACTTCTATTATACCACATGGATCTCTATGGACAATTCTAATTACTGCGTTCATTTGTTTTATCAGACTTCTGACTTTTTGGGTTTTATTGACCTTCTGCAGTCTATTTCCCTCATTGATCTTAATATATCTATCCATGTCTGTTAAATCAAGCAACTCTTCTCTTAGCTCATTTTCTTCCAAACTGAGGGCACATCCCCTGTTTCCCATTTCCTGTGGGCATGCTACAGAAAGTTCTATAGTATCTTCCTGTAGCACCTTCTCTTCAATTTCATCCTGTGCCATCTGTTGCTCTGTCGTATGGGAACTCACTGACTTATTAGTCTTTAGCATTGACTGCATCAGAGTTTCCACAGTTTCCTGTTCCTTTCCTTGCTACCTAGCTTCAAGTAAATGTTTATAATGATTTCCTGTGGAAGGCTCCAAAATATCTTGATATGGCACCTGACCAATTGCTCCCTGTTCCACTGGTTTCCCCTTAATTTGGATATCCATTGCTGTATCCTGTTGTGGTGGTTTCTGGATTTGACACTGAATCCTTCACTTTGCAGGTACTCCATAACCTCAGTTTCTATTTCTTTAACTTCTCCATTACTAATCGCCTTTTCTGGATTTCCTCTTTGTCTTCTTATTTTTTGTACTGTAAAGTGTTCCATGTCCAGATTCCTTTGCCTGTATTTCTCTTTAAATATCTTTGGTGCTACTCTTTTTTAATGGATAGTTTTGCTTTCTCCTACATCATATTAAATCGCTTTTTCTTTCTCATGTCCATATTTCCTCTTCAGATGTTTCGTGATCTTCCTGTTTTTCCTTACTTTGGGGACTCACTTCATCATGCTGTGATGTAACCTGTGTTAAACCTTCTACACCAAATCCTTCACTTCGCAGGCACTCCATAACTTCAACTTCTGTTTGTTTAACTTCTACTTTACTAGTCTTCTTTTTTACATTCCCTCTTTGTGATATTATTTTTTTATTGTAAACTTTTCCATATCTGGATGTCTTTGCCTGTATTTCTCTTTAAATATCTTTGGGGCTGCTTTCTTTATATTGATTAATGTGGCTTTTGCCTTTGCATAAGTATTGCACCATATCAAATCTCTCTTTCTTTCCTATGTCCATATTTCTTTTTTTTATTGCGCAAATATTTCTAGGTTTTGTTGTTTATATTTTCACACTTCCTCAGATGCTCCTTTTTCCAAACAGATCAAAATTTCTTGATCTATATACTGTGTTTCACAAATCTGTTGTATTAACAAATGCAAATTTTCATTTGAAGCTTCTGACAGTTTTTCTTGTGGAAGTATTTTTCTTTCCTCTAATTTCTCTCTTAATTGTTTTGTACATCTTGTGTCTGGAATTTCTGGGCTTTTTGTACAATAGTAACAATACATCATTTCTTTCTTATCCTCAGTAGTCTACTCTGTCATCTGTATGGCTCTTCTTTGGCCTATCAGTTTTTGTGTGTTTTGTGGACTACTACTTCCTCCTACAACGGGGGGGGGGGGGATCCTCCCCCTGGGCCTTACCTGGTCCCGTTGTAGGAATGTTTCCATATTTTGAGGATTCTACACTGTCATTTTTTCCAGTCCTGGCACCAGTGTGCCTACTGGAATTGGGCACTTTTTTATCCTGGGTCTTGTACAACCAGCTATCTCTTTTAATTTTTTACCTTCTTCTGTCCATGATATATGCTATATAAATACAGTCTGTATATCAGTGTCACTTTGGCGAGATTTTGTGAAAACAAGGTCTACCTCGTGAAGGTACTCACCAAGACTTGAGGATGAATTCAATTTCAGTACTACTACTTTCCTTTGCTTGCTGACTTTTTCATCTCTCCTTTCAGACTTGATGGATCTACAAACAAGCTTATTTCAGGGACCAGATTGTCTGCCTTGCAGATGTCTGCATTTGCTGTTTGCAAACAGCAAGTTTTTTGGAATCAGGGCCTTTAAATAATAATAATTATATCATGGGGAAAATTGTAATACTTAAATTCAAAAAGCTATTCTATATTCATGCAAATGCTTTAGCAGCATCAAACATGATAAATCTGTATTCTTAATACTATTGTTATTGCATTGTATATAATGAATCACAGCTTGTAAATATTCATTTGCTACTCCATCACTGCAAGAACCAAACTGAGAAGATACAAGTAATTTATCCAAATTATTCATTATATTTTTATTTATGATTTGTATTATTATGCAATAATTCATATTTAATATTGAAATAGGCCTGTAAAGTTCAGGTGCAATTCCAGTCTTCACATCTTTACAAATTAGTATTCCTTCAGCCAAAGGCAAGGATTCTGTAGGGATCCAACCTGTATAACCTGATAAAGCATGAAAGCTAAATCATCAGTAAATGATACATACACATCTGCTATCAAGCCATCTGGTTCTGGACTTTTAGTCCATTTTAATTCCTTAGTACTATCTTTAATATCACAAATAAACTCAGAATTTACTTGTTCATTAAAATCAGGGGCTTCTTTTAGCCATAACTCAATCTCAGTTGAATCTTAAACTTACTGTTATAAAAGCTATGGAAATAATCAAATATGATTTCTTTAGATTTTTCTTGGTCAGATAATACTATTCTATTACTATTCTGTTACTATGTTCTATTACTATTCTGTTACTATGTTCTATTACTATTCTGTTACTATCCTCTACTACTAAGATATGAATTTTACCAGGTATGTTATGACATTGGGACATGATGCTTCACATATATTATTGGAATATAAAAAGGAGTTATTGATTTGATGAACTTCATAATATTAACCAAGTTTGCTCACACTCTTCCCTCTCAGTTTATCTCAGCACACTTGTGTATATTTGTTACAGTATATAGAGATTAACTTCAGTATATTAATTAGTTCATCTAATAATATGATTTTTGTGTTTAACAGATTGCTACTAAGTTTAAACCATTTAGCATAATAACATAAATGAAAGCTTTAAATACATCAAATATGTAACCAGCAAAGGTGTAGAATAACAAGTGTGCTGTACCCTTAAGAAGCATTTCTAGGTCTGTGTGCGCATATAAATTTCAAGCACGTTAGCTTCAGTGCCATTTTGAAGGTGCAGCCAGAGTGTTGACATCTATGTGCATGATAGCTAATTTGTTTATATATTAAAGTTACTTAAACTTCGTTTACAATGTGCTTGTATATAATAAAGCTGCTTGAATAAGAACCCAAAATGTTCGCCTGTTTCTTCCTGACGTTGTGAGTGACACAAGGTAGATGCATTTAAATTGTTAGCCCCAGCTGTTCAATATATATTCTAATTGCACTTCAAAACATTTGTAATGCAATCCAATCATCATATAGTTTCCTCTTTCTATACTTAAATGAGTATTACAGCATAGAAACAGAAATCTAAGCAGCAAAATGATCCCAAAACAAGATTTTCATTATAGATCACATCTCTTAAATTAACAGATAATAAATTCCATAAAATATACTGTTTTTATATGGTATATGAGTATATTCTGTTGGGGTGATAGGGTCTCTTTACATCAAATAGTTTTTCCTGTGGCATAAGTAAAGAAAACAATTTACCATGCTGAAACTGATAAGCATATCTCTTTGGTAAACCAGATCTATCATTTGTAGTGTCTGTGACTGCATCCCTGTCTCCACCTACTGTAACAAAAATATTATTCAACTACTGCAACACATTCATTAAGCTATCTAAAAATGATTTTATCCATCCATCCACAACCCTCTTTTCCAATTGTTGTACATGGGGTCAGGTTATTACTTCAACTGTGACAATCATCTAGAGCCAGGGTTTGCACCACTGTCTGGCTTGCCCTGCCATGGTAGTCCTTCCACACCATTCACTCACATGTACACTCACACTTATGGTCACTTCAGAGTGCCCAATCCAACTACCATGTCTTTGGAATGTGAAAGGAAATTGGAGCACCTGGAGGAACCCACACAAACACAGGGAGGACATGTTGTATTAAGAATTAGGAAGAATATAAAAAAGTCTTATTTATTTCAAATTTAAAAGTACAGAAAGTGGACTTCATGTTCTTAGACATAGTCAAAACACTAAAGAAATAACATGTAATAAATAAGGTAGCAATAACACCAGAAATGGTTACATTACATTCGTATTTTATATTTCCTAAATATGTAAACCAAAAGTAAACACAATGGTCAGATGCCACAAAATCCACCAAGCATCCACAAAACCAACTACAGACAACAAAGCTAAAGCTAAAACACTTAAAGAAAAAACAAGTAAAGAAGATAATTTTGATGAATAATTACCGTAGAAGATAAAAGAAATAGATAACAATACTGGCAACGTAAAAATCTCAGTTCAGATATACGTTTGATTCATATCATCGCATTCTGTTGCATACAACAGACTCTTCAGGACACTAACCTCCGAGTTTATACGTTTGGTTAGAGATAGTGCAAGTGATCGTATCTTCCAGACTAAACTTTTTTTTTTGTGAACTTGGCTTGTACTAGGGATTGTTCAACTGGCCTTTGCACATAAAATGTCATAAAACTTACCATTTTATTAACCTATTTCATAACCATATGATATTATAATTTGCTGAGAGTACTAAGAAATGATTTAGGGTAATAAGGGATAAGATGCCATGCTCACAACACAAGAAGACCCAGTTGTTACAAGAAAATAAATGTATAGTTGTAAAATTTGTTTCTCTACTATGTAAAGCACTGTTTGCATTATAAAAGCTTGTGTTATTTTATGAAAGAATTTTGACAAATTGTGAGCAAAACCAAGAAGCAACACTGCAGAGTTTTTTTTCTCTCTGCAGTATAGGGCTTTATAATTATAGACAATTTTTTAAGAGGAAGTGATTAGTGGAAAACATATTGATTGTGTCTTTCTAAATTTGGACCTGTCTGTCTGACTTTCACTTAATTTACTGCTTCAGGTCAAAATTTGCATTACTCGTTAGTAAATGTACCTCCAATAGTATGACTTTCTGGCTTTATTGCTGTGCATTGTATCAAGGTATATGTTGAAAACTGAAGCTGAAGACTGACTTGTTTTGTGTTTGATAATCTTTCTTATCCATAAGCTTAACCAGAGCTGCTGGCAGTGTTTCAGAGTTCATAGCATTTACAAAACAGAAATTGCTGTCTAATAATTGAGGTAGTGAGATAAACTGGCAAGAAAAATACATTTCTCTTTTTAGCTGTTGTATATCAACAATACCTGCAGACAGAGTGCACTAGTATAAAGAATAGTCTGATGGCTACAGAAGATGTAGTCCTTGCACTGAGTGCCAGAATGGAAGTTGAGAAAAAGCAAGATGTGTAATTCACAAAGATAATACAAAATAAATGTTGAAACTCTACAAAGCTTTGCTGGGTTTTGATTACCTGGCAAGGAGGTTTATTAATCTCTTATCAACTGGGAGAGGCAGAACTTATCACTACAGATTCACTGAGTCATCATATATAATTTTCTAAGAACATTTTCATATAAAAAAGTAATTCCATTAAATTATATTGTTCTGCATTCGTTGCTGCATACTTTCATCATATTTTAAAACTGTGTGTGTGTGTGTGTGTGTGTGTGTGTCTGTGTGATTTAAAGCCAAATGGAGAAATAAAACAGAAACTTGTGATTTATGTAGGGTGTCAAATGATTACATAACTACAAGGAGTTTTATAAAGACTATCTTTTTATCGACGCTACTAAAAGGTAACGTACTTGGTTATGGTTTATTTTCTTTTTTTTTTTTTTTTGATTAAGCATGATCTATTTTCAAATTTTTTCAAAATGTGTGATGAGTAAAATGTATATAATTAATAGTAAGTTATACAATAACATTCTGAATTTCAGAATGCAAAAATGGTAATTGCTAAAGAAAAGATACCAGGCCAGATTCAATAAAGCCTGCACTAAGTATGCACAATATGTATTCAAGAACATTCCTACCACATTTTTTGTGCTTTCTAGTCACTCAGAGATTATGCTAAGCGTACAAATAGGCTACACTTTGTGGTAACCTTTATGAATCTCTGTAAATATTTAAAGCTGCAAGAATATCAGTAGGAAAACTAAAATTAGGAGGAAGAATGTGTGAGTTATGTCTGTGTTGTCTGTTCACTCTGAAACCCAGGGCCCATCTTTTCAAACAACAAAACACCAGTTTAATGAACATAAAACATTTAATAATAATAAAATCATAGACATACATGAAGTAAGTTGCTGTGCTCCACCTACCAACATTGGCAGGCCACACTATTATCACAACAAAATACATTCAATAAGGTGAGTAACCCACACCTTCATATGAAAGATATCTAATCCCCTTAATAATCCCTAATAAGATAGATTCCAAGATTTCTGGAGACACAAAGTGAACAGGGCGTACTTATATGCAGTAATGCAGAACAGCATGTTTATAGTGCAGCTAAAAGACAACACATTCAGTAAAAGAAAAAGGCATGTTACATGTTGATGACTGTATATGTTACAAGGAAAAGGCAAGAAATAATATTGCAAAACTTAGCTGGATACAGAAAGCAAAAGTTGCAACCTTTGCCTTATTTCTATACAGACTACAGCAAAAGAAAATAATTAATCCACTCCTACTAACTCACTGGAGGAGGTCTTGCAAGGATTACCCAGATAAAGGGTTCCCACATTTCAAAGAATAAATGGTGATACATACAACAAGTACTGAAATTCTAAAACTTGTTGTTACACCTTTTAAGCCTTGCTTTGGGGTTTGTGATGGGGATTCATTTCTGCACTTCCTCATTGCGGGGAGTTATTCCCCCAACACCCCTGCTACTTGTATATAGTAATATAAGTGGTGTCTTGCCTTGGTGTAGTATTGAACACACAGAGATATTGTAACATTTGATTTCATGTATAGTCCTCTACACTTCTGCTTGCATTTTCAATATTCAAAGGATCACAGCTATGGTCCTTGGGGTATCAGCTGTACCCTATAATACAGATACCAGTCAGAATGTTTGTTTAGTCATTCTTTTGTACATTCATTCACCCTACAGATGAGTCCCCAAATGAGCAACTTGAGCAACTTTCTTAGCTACAATTAAAGATAAATGTGAAACACAGAAGGTAAACCATTACTGTTCAAACAACAGCAACAAAGTGAATTAGTGAAAAGAATAAGTCCAATGTCACAGTGCACTATCCATTTAAGCTATAGTACAAAAAATGAAAATAACCTGACAATAATCCATCTACAATACTGGACACAGAAAAGTATCAACATAATGAGGAAATATAGCTTACCCTGCCAAACACAAAGACATTGCAAGCAGGCAATACATGTGCAGTAGTGCAAAACCAGACACTTACAGCCATTAGAATAACCCAGGTAATCCTCTCCTGTTAAGAGCATTTATCTTCCAACATACTCATGCATACAGTAAACCCATCCTGCTGAAGGTTACAAAGGAAAACAGAGGTTATGAAGAGATAAAACTGTCAGAAAACCCTCCATGCTATTCAAGCCAATGTACAAAAGAAGGAAGAAGGACACCACTGTCACATCCCATTCTACCAACAGTAATGTTACCTTTTCAGCTTTAGCTAAATTCAATAGAAGAAATGTTCAATGACTGCCCAGGTAGCACTAATTTACAGCAATGTGATGTTGCCTTCTAGAAGCAAATAAAGTCATCACTAACATGCACACATAAGGATAATGTAAGTGCTCCATGTAAGGCCATTGAACCACATTTCATGCCACAGATGTGGTCTTGTTTCGTAGTTCAAGGATGGGTGCATTAAAAACATAGATCCAAAGGACAGAAACACAGAGACACTATAGCAATACCAATATCCTGATAATTCAGAATATAGTTTGAGCTGGAATAGCAGGAACACAAAATGAGCTGATCAATGGCAATCAATTCTATGAGTCACACTTAGCAGTCACAATACTTGGCTACACACAATGCAAGTATTCATCCAGGTGAAACAAAATGATACAATACCGCAAACTACAGGGACTCTGACTATTACATTTGCAAGTGAAATTTGAAAAGTGACAAGTAAAGTCTAGATGTCTCGGGTACAGCTATATGTACTGGCTTTCATGGTACATTCTTGCCCTAATCCAGTAGGCATGCATAAATTGTCAGTACTCAGCATGGAAATATTGCATACTTCATTCTAAGTTGTACTGTGTGGGTCTCATAGTAGTGAAAGGCTTACAGTTGTATGAAAACCTGCAACTGCAGCAGCGGAATTTTAAAATCACAGTGTCAAATTATTTGGGGTACTGCTGTGTGTATTTTGGCTCTGATGGTACTGGTGGGTTTCCATGCATAGGATGTATACCTCTGTGTAAAATATATATTGACTTTATTTTACATTTGTTATTTCCAACTGTACCCTGTTTTGTTTATCCGCATGTATGTAATGTACTTTTCCTAGTCCGCTGAATATCTTGCATAATGGAAGAATACACTCCAACACATTTTAAACAAAATAAGACTGTTCAAGAAAATATATATCTGGTATTTATCCTACATTGACTGGCTGGCACTGACAAGACTGAACCATTACTATCACAAGCATACAATGTCACTAGTCAGTTAAGCCAAATAATCATAGTAGTAGAGTATACGATTTAATAATAATAATCATAAAAATAATCATAATAATAGTCATAATAACAATGATAATAATTCAAACAATACAAAAATAATTTGATTTTGCCCTGCTTTTGACACTTACTCGCTCCACCTCCATCCACAACAGAACACACAAACGATTTTTCAGTTTCAATGTTGCTTCTTCAGATAAGTATGTATTGTACACCAAGTACAGTTAGCCTGCCAACATGCACTTATTTATTGAAGCTGTGGGCATGGTGCTGTATGCTTCTTTTTCCCCTGAGAAAATTTGCAACAGATGCAGAAACAACCAAAGCACAGTAGCCACTGTGTAGGTAAGTTCATAAGTTTTGAAAACACTGCAGATAGGTCTTCAGACCTTCAAGTAATGCAGCCTCCTTGAGTCCAGAGTCCAAGCAGATATTTCTTGTCTTTTGCATATTCAGCAACATATCTCTCAAAAGTAGTTAAGAAGTCCACATTTTGTGAAAGAAATTAATTTCTTCTATTTATTTTGATTAAAACCATTTTAAACAGTGGACTTCTTGTCCTTAAAGTATTTGTTTATATAAAATAAGTCGTACTCACTCCTCAGTGTTGGATTTCCCTCTGCTCTCTTAAATGTGTCTACATTCTGTTGTACAAGATAGCACAGTAATAAAGTGCTGCAATGTAACTTTAGGTCAAAGATGTTAGATAAGGTCATTATAAGCCCTTCTCCAAACAGTCCTAGGGAAACATATCATATCCTCAAAACCAAAAAAATCAAAGTTTCTTTGGAATTTTACCAAATGCCCTTCCAAACTAATTTTAAGAGGCAGGTTATTCCATCTATTACCTGCCATCAAACAAAACGAAAGCTTGAATTCAAAGGCTCTAGTTTTACCATCATATTTTTATTTGTTGTAAATCTTTTTTGATTAACAAATTCCATTCCCAAATTGTGTCCTATTATTTCATTATTCAAACAATGTGGACCCATATTAAGTCCCCACTATAAAATCTATAAAACACAGAGAGCAACTTTAATTTTGTTATTAGTCCTGATAACTCAGGTTACTACAACCCTGTATTTTTTTTGTTAACATGTTTTTACACCTTTTCTATCTTATTCTTTTCCAATACTGAATATGTATAAAACGCACTTAAATACTCCAAAATAGCTCTAATAATAGTGTTATATAATGGAATCATTACTTTTTCTCTTTTTTAGATACAACTCTAAATGTTGTTTTTTAACACTTTACTTATGCCCTGAGAATTTCCAATTATTTTCAGTAACTATTTCCATATTCTCATACTGTTCACAATTTCACTAATTATCCTGTTAGACGCACATATGTAATTATATTTAGATTTGTCAATGTGTATAACTTTGATCTGTGCATAGCAAAATGCCCATTTGTACAATTTATCCAAGTAACACTGAAATACTCATTGCTTAGTCGCTCTAATTTTTTTATCAGAATTATTATGACTTTCTATCTTTTTGTTGAACCTCCATTGTACACATTTTTAGTAAACCCGGTTCTGTTATGGATATGCCTCAAAAGACCACATTCTATTCTATTATTGGTCTTACCATTAACTTGTATAGTGCAATCAATGTGGTTGTGTTCTTATTACAACCTTTTTCGCTGTCTTTTCTTTGATGCTGTTTGTATAATGCTTAACATTTAATCCATTACTGATGGTAGTCTAAATCCCTTATATGGTCACAAATAGGTAATGTTTCACTTCTTAGACTGATAAGTAAATCAATAGTTGTTCCAAAATTGCATTTTCTGAGCATAACATCAGTTCCTTCCCTTTATATCAAGTGTTAATTTGTTCTATGCAAGTATTTATGTTCATAGGTTCATAGGATGATATTAGCCTATTGGCCTGGAGGCCCTTATAAGCCTAGCCAAGTTCCCTCAAAGTCAGCATCTGTTTCCCCTGTTAAGCAGGGACACAGGTGGGATCCCAGGGGTGAATTTTCTGTTTCCCATCCATTCATCCAGGTTCCTCTTAAAGAGCTAGAATGGTACTCTGCTTCACATGGAAATGGAGCATATTCCACAGATGGGAAAGTCTTTGGGACACAAATCTATCCTGCCAACAAGTTCTATTAATGACACAGACCAGGTTAAGGCCTTGCGTGTGGGTTGTATGAGTGCAGTTTGATTTACGGGTATGTAGCAACTCCATCAAGGCTGGGTCTGAGATGGCCTTGTATACCAGACACAGGTCACCTCTGAGCAGTCTCTAATGAGACTGAGAAGAAGGACAGGCTTTTAGCCTATCTGTATAGGATAGGTGTTCCAGACCCTGGATTTTCCTGGTCAGGAGCCTCTGTGATCTCTCTAACTGCTGAATGTGCTTGGCAATGTATATGCCGAAAGGGGCATTGAACTCGATAATATGTCTCATAAGGGAGGAGTACAGAGATCTTATGACCTCCTTGTTCTTGGATGAAATACCCTTTTCTAGGAAGTGGACCATGTAGAAAGCCTTCCACACAATGGAGGCAACGTGGTGGTCAAAAATCAAGTTGCTATCAACCTGGGTGACCAAGTCCCTCACGACCGATTGCGTGCCTAGTACATTGTTGTTAATGTGATAATTAGTGGGGATGCTATTTTCTCCAAAGGGGATAATGATGCATTTCTTGGCCTTCAGTTTGAGGCCATGCTTCTAGCACCAGTCATTAGCATGACTAAGGCCCTCTTGGAGGATGTTCACATCACTAGGGGGATTTAAGACAGCACCCAGCTTGCAGTCATCTGCAAACCTGGCCAGCCATAGACCACAAGTTTTGACTTGCACCTCAGAAAAGTATATCCCAAACAGTAGAGGCCCCAAGCCTAATCCTTGAGGTACACTGCTCGTTATGGGTCTATTAGAGATGACTTCCCCTATTTTTACTGAGTGGGTTCTATCAGTGAACCAAGTTAGCTACCAGTCTGGTAACATACGGGTTGATGCCTGTCTGGGAGAGTTTATCTATTATGCCCAAGTGGGGAATAGTGTTGAAGGTTTTGGGTAGGTCAAGGTAGGCAGTGTGCACTGTCTTCCCCTCATCCATGGCTTTGGTGACTGTTTTGAAGAAGTTGACCAAGTTTAACAGGCATGATCTCCCTCTAGAAAAAACAAACTGTGTGAGGTCATGCGTTTGGAGGTTGCCAATGTCCTAGTTTATAAGGTCCATGATGATGCATTCCATGGCCTTGCAGATCAGGCTAGTTAGGCTGATGGGCCTATAATTGCCTGGGTCAGTGGATGCTCCACCTTTGTGTAGAGGGATGACAGTGGCCATCCTCTATTCAGCTGGGATGAAGCCGGTGCTGAGGCTTTCATTAAATAGGGTGCTTAATGGAGATGACAGCTCCTGACTCCAAGTGGGATTGGGGGTGCATCAGAGTTCACCTCAGAGTCCAGTGCTGATTTAGATCTTTACTATCTTGCATTTTGTTTCATATTTTGCAATTGTCTGAATATTTTCTCAACCAAAATTCAGTGGATAAAGGGAAATCTCTTCTCAGCTTCTTCTGATTTCTAACATTTGCTGCCAATACAACTCTCTTCTCTGTACTGAGTTTCATCTCATTTACTTTCAGTTTTGCATTCCATTCCCCTAACATTTGCAGAAGTTCTTATTCAGGGTTTGCCAGTAATGCTACATAACCTTAATGCAGCAGCTCTGTTGATCTGTCCTTGTTGGCTAATGCAGTTCATCCCCAGTATTAACAGCAGTGAACTAAGAGGTGAACTCTGATGCACCCTCAATCCCACTTGGAGTCAGAGTAATTGCGCAACTTTGCATCATCCTACAAACATCCTACTGAATGGTCCACATTTGTGCTGACTCTGCAAGCTTCTCCACCCCCTTGGACTTACTACAATATAGCTGGGGTCGGTCACAGACACTAAAGGCATCCTGCGTTTCTTACCCATCACCATCAGCTGCTTTTTTATGTTTTTAGGCCTACCCCCTTATTTGTCCCCTCCTATTGTGGTTCTCATGGTTATATCCAAGGGACAGACATGAAATGGAGTCATGCAGTGCATTGGTCTGTCTCTGATGGAGCTCAGCCAGGCCAACCACCTTTCCCTTTTTTGGCCAACACCCTGAAATTTCCATCTGTACCATGATTACCATTAGGGATGCCCATACCTTCCCTGTCGCCCCTTCAGTTGCCTTAACACCTAATTGAACTGGGGTTGGCAAGGCCATTGTCGGGGCTGTATTACCTTAAGCCACTGGAGAAGCTAATCTAATTCCATTTCTGATAATGACCCCCTTCTAAAATAATCTTTTAGCCTTTTTATGATGTCTTCATATGTTTTACTTAATGAAGCCTATGCAGAAGTATCCACCTAGACTCCAGAGTACTCCAAGTGGGAAAATTCCCACAGAGAAACATATTGTATCATTAAAAATATTAGAAAGATCATGATTTGCTGTCATAATTCTCACTTATTTTGTATTAATTTTATACTGAGATATTTTTACAAAACATATCCAGGTCTCTAAGCAAGGTTGGCAAACATCTTTCTAGTTGGATAAAATATGACAACACATTCTGTGCAAAAGTGATGCCTTATGTACTAATCTCCATGTTATAGCCATGCCTTATCGAGGATGCTGGTGGTTCAAGATACACTGCAAACAAAAACAGTGCCACTGGACACCCCTGCCATATCCACCTACTTAAACCAAAAAGGTAAAGACAGCCCTCTAGGAGTTTTCATTTTGTCCTCATATCCCCTATTTAGAGTCATGAATAAATCAACAAAGGCTTGATTACCACCAATGGTCAACAAAAGCCTAGTAAAAATACACCACTCTGCCATATCAAAAACCTTCTCTGTGCCTATTCTGACCACCACTAAATGTTACTGCTCAGACTTGGTCAGATGCATGAAAGTTTCTATCTTTAATATACTACAAAAGGTCTGCCTTTCCTTCTCAAAACCACACTAACCAAATAAAGTAATTCTAGTACCCTTGCATATCAGAGGATGCAAGTATTTCCATATTTTTTAATCATGATTCAAAGTAGAAATTAGCTATAAGAAGATGCAAGAGTTGAGGGTTTAGCTTCTTTAAGAATAGCTTCCACTCCTACCTGTATCCTTGATGGGAGTATCTCCGTATTCTCAATTATTTAATTGAATAGCCAACATAGGAGCAACAACGTTGTCTATATTCTCTACACCTCTATGGATACCATAACTCCCTTTGATGTTTCCAGCTGCTGGCTTATTAATTTTTAACAATTCTTCTTGGGTAATGGGTCTGGTCAAGAGCTTCACTTACTCGTGAAATCCTTTTCAACCCAAAATTATTCAAGTAAACACTTATCTTATCCTCATTATGATCTTTCATGGTTTCTCCTCCATATGTTTTTTGGTATGGTCATACAAAAAAAAATCTTTGTCATACTAAACAACCATGTACTAGTAGCAATCTTAAAAATCAAACTCCCAAGACTATATAAAAAAAAAAAAAGTTTAAAAATCTCGAATACCAAATCACTATACCTTGTGGACCCAGGAAAGAGTACTATCATGGGTCCTGTGTGTGCGTGTGTCAGGGTCGGGTTCATTATTTTGTTCTTCAGCATTTTGATCTTTAGATTATAGTCTCAGGATTTTGATTTTTAAGATTTTGTGTTTCAAGATTGTCTTGGGGAAACAATGCAATATTGTTACATAATGCCTGTTTTGTACCCTTGCAGTCACCTTGTAGGAATGGTGTTACCTCATCCTTACAGACAGCACCATGTGATATTCAGGGAAACTAAAAAAATATTTATCTTGTAATATTTCCTTGTACAGTTGCACGTTTCTAGCTACCAGTCATTTAGTCTGTTTTGTAAGTTTTATTATTCTGGTCTGTTTTTTTAGTCACCATCAAATATTTTATTATGTGGCTGTTCTGTCTCCTTGTACTTCCCTCTTCCTCTGTCTCTTATGTTAATCTGTATAAAGTGTCACTACAAATGAACATCTCTTTAAATCTGTCCCATGGTGGTATAATAACTATCATGGGGCAGTCTGATCAGTTCCATTTTCACACCCACCATCCCCTGAATTATTCAATAAATGCTGGCTGATTCAGATATAAAACAGGGAGATATTGATGTTTGCCCATATCATTTCACTCCAGCACTACTGCTATACACTGAAATATGGCCTGATCCAAGGAAAAAAAACATATTCAAAGGTAAGTACTTGGCTAGCTGCCCTTTTGGACCATTTTCAACCTAGTCAGTTTCCCTTTCAGAGGTGAGAATCAAACGCTGTACTTTGTATCCGAGAGGTAAACACCTTAACCATTATACCAACCCCAACCCCCTCTCTCTGGAACCTCCTCTAACCTCATTTGCATTTGTCACACTGTTACAATCATTCAAGAAAAGTCATACCTCCTCCTGGCAGGCAGTCAGATCTGTTATTCAATTCCAAAGTGCTGCCTAGACCATTCCAAATAACCCTTCTCACCCCAATAAAGCCCTCTGCTCACATATAGAAAACATAATCATCCAGCATCAATATACAAATTCACATTCAAACCAGTAAGTCATTATGAATTCACATATATCAGGTTATGGGCTTCAAGAAATCATCCCAGTGGTTCAAAGGTCCTTTTTCTTCAGGCATCACAATAGCACTGTTCCCCTGTCCTTGATTTGTATCATACTGTCATAAGAAATTACTGGGTTAATGACTACAACAGACTTTTTTCTTAATCGTAGCCGTGCTTTCAAAGGTGAGAATCAAACCCTGTACATTATGTCTGTAAGGTAAACACCTTAGCCATTAATCCAACCACCACCTTCTGCAAATCTGAATATCTTGGAGCCTCTGGGGTATTAAACTATTAACATAGCAAGCTACAGAACCCAACTTTCAGTTGCTTCAACTGACATTCTTTTATTCTTGCCAGAAATGTGTGTCTGCAAAATAGTAATAATTTTCAAAAAACACTCGACCACAATTCAGTATATCCTGTTCATCTGCCATAATAAATTCTAGGCTTGGTCTTTCACTTTGTGTAACATAAACCTCACCTCTATATTTCTTGGCCCTACCCATGTTCTGACTTGACAGACATTTTAGAGTCTGTGCCTGATATTTATTTTTTTGGTTAGTACGTAATCCAGTCCACTCAGACAATTTAGTTTGAATATATGAATTACATTACTTTCCATCTTGTCAGGAACTCCCAATATCCAAATATTTTCTGCTGAGGCCTATCTTCACGATACTCCATCTTTCTATATTTCCCTTAAGTTACCACACCATGATTGAAGCTCATCAGTAGTAATCGCTTGCTGCTTATTGGCTATACATCTTACCTCTTTTGTTTATCAGGGCTATAACTGGACTCTAGTTAAAGTGTACTGGGAAGATTCCTTGAGACCCAACAACAACTCTGTCCATGGTGGCAGGTCTTTGTATTAAAAAGTTGCACTCCAGAAATCTGTATAGAATCTATGGATTATTCCTCGTGTACCACGTGGTCAGAAATCATGCCAAGTTATTTTTGGTTAATGCAACTGCTTATCAACCATCTTTTTGAATTGTTTACCTGGTTTAATTATGGAGGCCACACTGAAAGCATCTCTTTAACTATAACACTAAACCAACAATTCACTGCAATTTTTAACATTAAAAAACATGTATGACTGACAGCTCCCAGAGAAATGCTGGCTAACTATCACACCATCACTAGTAGTCCTTATGTCTATGTTTCTGGATTTTAAAATGATATTAAAAATTTACTTGGATGTATAGCTAGGGCAGGGCAAAGAAGGTGGTTGCCACAAGCATAAGATGCTAGGAGATGCAATCATCAGATGCCAATGGTGCAATATTGCAATACTGGCACTAAAAAAGGTTGTCCCATTTTTTTTTTTTTTATGTATGGAAAAACTGAGCACATGTTAAGGAAAAGGATGTATGAACATTTGTATGATATTCAGAATAAAAGTTTGAACAGTGTTCTTTTTAAACACACACTAACATAGTAACTTTACGACTTTTAAATTTGGTATATTGGAAAAGGTGATAAGAAATGCAAGGAGGTGTGATTGGGAGACCAGACAAGAATAAAAAAGAATTAGTAAGGCACTTGAGACTAAAGGCCACTATGCGTCCCCAGCCCTTAGGTTTAAATGATTAGGGTGGCTGCAGTGGTGCAGCGGTTAGTGTTGTTGTCTCACAGCAAGAGGTTCTCTGGTTCAATTCTCGGCTGAGGTGCCTTCTGAGCAGAGTCTGCATGTCCTCCCTACAGTCATGTGGGTTTCTTCTGGGTGCTCTGGTTTCCTCCCACATTCCAAAGACCTGCAGTAGGTTGACTGGATACACTAAATTGGCCCTAGATCAGTGTGTGTGTGTGAGTGGTACGAATGAACTAGCGCAGCAGGGCTAGCCATCCAGCGGTGTAAACCTAGGCTCGAGATGATGGTCACTGTTGAAGTCACACCCCGACCCCATGTGCAAAATAGGAAAAAGGGGTTGAGCATGGATGGATGGATTAGTATCAGAAGGAAACTCATTTGATTTACCTATGATGAGTACAGGCCATTTTTCATATTAAATGATGGGACCAAGGTATATTTTTATACAGCAGTTCAGCAGCGAGCTTTCCTCAGAATCCATGCTCTGTTTTTCCTGCAGGTAGTTTTGGTCAGTTATCTCAGTTGTGCATTTATAGATATTTTCTTCAGAACTATGGGTATACCCTGAAGAAAAAGAAAACAAAACTTAACAGTATATGATTTGGGGTGATCTGGAAAAATGAGAACACCACTTTTTCATATATGGGTAGCTATTATGATATTACTGTTTTTATAACATACAATTTGTTTTCATTTTATTCTATTTTTATTTTTGCTTTAGTATATTTAAAATACATTGAAGTCTGTGGGTGAAAGTAATACACAACCAAGATATTTTTTTTCTTCTTGAATATTGTATTTCTCTTTTCATCACATCTATCTACATAAATTAGTTTTACCTTGAATCATAACACTTTATAATTATACTAGAAAAGTCTGTTGCTGTACTAAGAAGGCAAAAAGCAGTTTGATAAGAATCTAACAACATTCTAAGGTTCATTCAGTGCATTCCGTGCAAGCTAAAATTCCTAAGAAACAAACTAAAATTATCCTTTCATAATTGCTACTTATTTCTTTTTAGAGAGACAACCATCCCTCCCTTATAAGTAAAGCTTATATTTTACTTTAAGAACCAACATTTTTCTTGCATTTTCCAATAGATTTAAACCTTCTTTTAATAACACATTATGTTTTTTGTGATCATGTTACCCGCCCATATAGTTTGCATGTAATTATATGTGTTTTATTTAAGTCTGAATAGTAAGAAAAATATCAAATGCAGGATCATAGCAAAGGTTTGTGGATAACAAGTAGCACCAACCATTTCCTTATTCTTGTTTAATCTTAAATGCTACTGGACCAGGCTGTTTGAATCTCAAGATATCGGTAGTAGAAACATGCACAAGCTAAGAAGAAAACAAAACAAATTTGGGAAAATACCATGCTATACAGGTGCACAGAATACAGCGATATATCTTGCATACTGCTCACAATGGTCATTAGTCCAGCTCACTTTAGTTGGTTACTCCTTGTGATGTAATGTGGCATTGGTGATGTCCCCACCCAGGGTCCTAGGACATCAGCATCTTCATGCCAACCTAAATAGAAATCTAGCCTAGCTGCTGTGCTCACTCCATGTTTCTACCAAGTGTGGTAGACCTCCCACTAGCATGTCACCTCCAACTCTAGCCCACAGAGAGGCAAATAACTTCTCTTCTCCTTGTTGTTTACAGCGAGCACCCAAGCTGCTAATGAAAATTAGGTTGCCATGTAGAAGTGAGGATATTATCCTTTTGTACTGATAGTTAGCCTAATGCAAACAACATTCACACACAATGTAAACAAAGTAGATGGAATAGTTGTAACATACTCTTTTGGGGGGGGGGCTTACTTTCTGCGTTAAGAAAGTCATTTAGTGTAGTTCAGTCCTTATTATTACATTTCTTGACACTTTTAAGTTTACTGCAAGTAGTTCCCTTCATGTCTCAGCAGATCCACGGGAGTGTTGATTAGGCAGCCATATCCTTCATTTGAAATGCATTAGTAGTGTATCCTGAAATGAAAAGAGGAGGACTGAGATGGTTTCAGACCAACTATTACCCTCTTCTGTACATTGCAACAAACTGTGATCAATATTCTAGTGCAGAAGTCAGCTGCTTGAAAACTGAGTTAGTTAGCTCACCATTTTGGTAAATTGTAACTAAATACATTGTTTGTTGTAATGCAGCTTGTATTATTTTTGTACTTGCATTATTTGGTGTAGTGCTGTTTATATTGATCGTTTTATTTCAAACACGTCTATTTATCATCTCATCAGCTTGTTTCACTCTTTCTACCTTGACTGATAAAGTCTCTCCTGCTATTTTCTTCATGTTTACATTCTGTAAGGCAGTGCCAAACAGGCTACACATATACATTTCTCCATAAACCATTTCCCTTCATAACCAAGTGAAGCTACTGAGACTTACAGAACTTCTGTCAACAGAAATGTGGAAAGCTTTATATACCTTTTTATGTTGTGCTCTCAGTTTACTTATTCTTAAAAAGGATTGCTTAATAGGCTGCAGTTTAGAATTTCTACCACGAGTTATCATTGCTGCTACTAACAGAAACTGTTAACTAATAGCTTCTAATTGTGGCTAGAACCCCCTCTCTTCCCTGAGCTTCTAATACTTTTTGTTTCCATCTGCACTTGGTAGCCAATCTCATCTTATACTACTTAATGTTCCAAATGAGTTTTTAATATTAGTGAACATACTTGGGTATTATTATTAACTGCCCTTGGCTACCCGTTTAGTTTAAGTTACACTTGCCTTTAGATGAAAAACAAAAACTAACTAAATAAATAAATGAACTTACTCTTATCAGGTGTTCCTTCTAAGGCAGGGACAAACATCTAAGGTCAACTGAGTAACTGCACACTAACACCCCAAGCATTTGGGTGTGGCCTGCATCTCTCTCCTCCCACCTCCAATTGACTGTCAACCTCCCAGATCCACAAATGTAACCTTTTTGTACCCCAGCTTCATATCTCATTATCTTACCAACCTCTTAAAACCAGACAACACATTCAACACCTTACCTTAGCTCTGTGATTCTGTTAAATCTTACACTCCACTCAGGACACAAAGCCCATGCCAAAAGCACATCCTCAGATCTGTGAACATCACCTGCTGACCCTTTGTTATAATATTATCCACCTCAGCCTTACTCTAATATTCAGTGCCATATACTACCTTCTACAAGTGTCATTCCCCCACATACCACTAGTCTGACAATTACAATGCATGTCTCTGTCAAGGCTAGTTATTTTCTCCATTTTACCTTGCCTACTTCTTGTGTTCCTATTCTTACACCACACTATATCTCTTCCTTCCACATTAATGTCATCAGCTCTAAACATCTCATATTCACAAGCCCAATACACACTTCAATGCCAGGCCCCCTATCATAAGCACTTCTTAATGTTAATAGCATTAGAAACAAGATTGATAGCACAAAATCTTTTCTGAGCTCCCACACCACTAATTTCCTTGCAATGACTTGAATCTTGGGTTAAGAACAGCCACCCAAACATACATCATTTCTTCCCTGGTATACTTACTCATCTGGTGAATGGTCAGGCAGAAAACCTGGTGGTGGGTATATGCTCCAGTACAAATCCTTTGTTAACATTTCAGTTGTTTTCCAAGGCAATGCATCCATTGACTCTGACCTTAACTGGTTACTAACTAAACTTCCAGGGAAGTTACACAGTACCTACACCTGGCCATTGCCTATCTGCCATGTCCTGGTTTACTCCTCAAATTTATAAAAAACTGCTACTGTCCTTCCTTCATCCCATCGAACCAAATACATCATCATACCTGGGTGACTTTAACCTAAGTCTTCTGGTCCCAATAAAGCAGGATTTAAGTGAACTTCTTCAACCCAAAATCTAATCACCATTCACTTTTTTTATTTAAAACACCTTTATTAAATTGGCACTTAAGACATAGGCAAACACATGTTAACAGAAAAATAAACCATGTTAACATTTTCCTTTTACATATATTATACATCTCATCTTTTCTTACTTTAAAATTATCAGTCCAACATTACATAAGTTGTTCAGTTCCTGCCTTCCCTTAAAGCTCACTCCTCCCCTTGAATATTATTATGTATGTATGTACTGTTCCCATACTTTCCATTTATTTCTATGCAATTTGCTCCATCCCGTTTCAAAAGATCCCACTTCCAGTTCTTTTATCTCATTTATAATATTGAGTACTTCAAATACAGTTAGTTTAGACTTTACTTTGCGATTTCTAGCAATTGTTTTTTTTTTTTTGGTCAGCCAACAGAATTAAACTTAATAAGGCTTTACTATGTATAGACAATTCAGACATTGTGCTCCCGCTCAACAGAATAATTTCATTAGTTACAGCCATTTGCTCACCCAAGATTTCTGATAAAGTATTCCACAGGGAAGTTTTGAAATCTGCCAACTCATTATACTGCAAAAACATATTCCCCATTTACCTCTTTCTTCCGCATCACACCTCCAACATTTGCTAACTAACTAACTTCTTCAGTCTCTTCCCAATCTTTTGTAACCACTTCTGATTGATTCTTACGGTTATCATGCAATATTTTATATGCCATACCAACTATACATTTTTTAATAGCAACTTCTATTCTGGATTCAACTAAAGACTGTACAAGAACAAATCTTTCACTTAGGACTCTACTGCCCCTTTCTCTTTGCCTGCGTTAAATATCTTCTGTAATATTAATCCATTAAATAGAAAAGACTGTAGATTTTGTACAGAGAGAAATAGCTGTAGAGTTTGCAGAAAAACTGCTGATGTACTTTTCCAGTAGCCTTGTTAAGGGTGATGTTGAAACACTGAATCAGTTTGAAATGACCCTTAAAGTATAGGTGAATTCAGGTTCTGGAGGATTTACAGATTTATATCTATGAATACTGGAAGCAAAGATTTTGTGAAGTGTGGTGACCCTGGACAGCTGAGAACAGCAGGCATGATACACATGGAGACAAATAAGGAAGACAGAAACAAACAATGCAGTAACTAATTTAAAAAGTAATGCTAATGAGATGTCAGATAACAACAAGCATATTATTTCAGAATTCCTAGGTCAATGATCCAATAATAAAAACCTGATTGCCTTTCTCAAAAATCAGGCAATGACCCACATATAGAAATAGGCAGTTCTGAAGCCAACACTTTTTTAAGACTGAACAGTGTGTAAATATCAGAGAACATGTCATCATCATCTGCTTAATAACCTGATAGAGAACTGAGTCAGAACTTTTTTCAGAAGGATTAAGTGATTTTAGCACACAGGGAAGTTTATGTAAAGAAAAATGCAGTTTGGTTTAAAACTAGAGGAAATGTGAAATACTTCCAGGTAGAAAAATGTATGACTAATACAGTATTAAATAACAGAAGGATTACAACTATTCAGCATTTATTTGCTATTATTTATGTATATAGGGATAATATGTCAGTCTGTATGAAGTGTACGTATGTGTGTGCATGTGTATGTGTGTGTATGTATGTATTTAGAGACATATTATCTATCTATCTATATATATATATATATATATATATATATATATATATATACACACACACACACACACACACACACACACACACACACACACACACACACACACACACACACACACACACACACACACACACACACACACACACATTAGAAACAGCATGCCAAGAGTATGAGTCAGCTAAATGCAGTTTAACACTTAAAAATAGCTTTTCTCGGTCTCTTTACCTGAACTTTAAGTGAATCATGCTTTTTTTTTAATAAAAAGGAGTTAGTACTGATGCTATCTGAACTTAATAAGGAACAATGTAATGCTCTATGATTTCTTAACAGGCAAGGATACGGATTCCAGAAGGACTCAAACATGGAATAACAAGCCATGCTGAGCAGTCATCCTATACCAGACTTCAAACTTAGCACGTCACCACTTCTCAGTCCACGTATGCTAATGGGGACTGGAGGAACTTTACAACAGGTACAGAATGGGAATTGGACTTGCAATGCTGAAATACTTTGCAGCTGTACTTTGGAGAAGGCCACTAGTGTCCAGCTTTATAGCAGTGGAGTAAGCCACTGAAATCAACTAGCTGTTTCAGTGAAATGGCAGCTGTTTCTGTACGTGATATGCAGAATATTCTATTCCAGGAGGATAGATATTCTCTATGCTCTAAAAATGAAATCAATATTTCCTATCCGAGATTGGATAGTTTCTTATATGAATACCTGATAGATCAGAGAATTTCGAAGGAAGAATACAACTTTTTATCAAATAAATTTCCTAGGATACCAACCATCTTTGGGATACCGAAGGTCCACAAAGATTTTAGGAAACCACCGTTCAGACCCATAGTTGCAGCCGCAGGTTCTAAGACACATAACCTAGCGGTTTATGTGGATGTAAAACTGAAACATATTGTCAGCAAATTTCCGCACTTGTTAAAGGATTCTTGGGACTTCTTGGGTCAACTTAAGCAAGATATTTGGATACCTGATTGTTGGTTTCTTACAATTGATGTACAGGATCTTTTTTCTTGTATTCCAAAACTGGAAGGGCTAGATTTTTTCGAAGAAGTTCTTTTTTCCCACTCCATTTTAAAACCTGATGAGGTATCACTTTTATGTGAGTTAATGAGCCTGATTCTTGAGAATAATTTTATATTTCTTGGTGGTGAATATTTTAAACAACTGCAGGGAGTTGCTATGGGTGCTGCCTGTGCCCCTTTGTATGCTAACTTGGTGCTTCTAGGGTGGGAACAAAAATATATTTTTTAACCCGATATGGAATTTTCAACCTGCATTGCATACTATGGTAGATTTTTGGACGATATTTTTATTGTGTGGAAAGGGGATGTAGCAGGAATCCCTAGGTTTTTGGAATATATAAATCAGACTACTAGGTATTGAAAATTTACTTTTCAATACCACCAGCAGGAAATCAACTTCCTTGATGTGCAGATTTTCAAAAAACAAAACAGGTTCCACTCCAAAATCTACAGAAAAAATACATTTTGCAATGCATATTTGCATTATACCAGTCACCACCCTATTCTCCGGAAAAGAAGTATTGTAAAGGGGCAGGCAGTGAGGATAGCCAGAATGACCACTACAAAAGAGGACGTGATACTGGAATTCCAGAATTTAAGGAAGATGTTCTTAGAGAGAGGTTACCCGGGGTGCTTCATTGATTCAATACTCGAGGAGGTTGGTGACAAATGGGGTACCGTGTACAAACCATTACTGGGTAGCATTAATCATAAATCAGTTGATACTGTTGATTTTAGTAATACCAGGGTTGGCACTAATTTACAACAGGCATGTGTAGTGCAGTTTAGTCCCCTTTATTCTCAAGTTAAAACAACTTTGTCAAAGAATTGGAATATTTTCAGAACCAATCCTGAAATAATCCGGGTTTTTGGTGATAAGCCTATTTTTTCCACCAAAGTAGGTAGTAACATAAAATCCTTGGTGGAGGTTTCCAGAAACTCCAATGAAAAACAGAGAAACTCATATGGTAGTAAGCCTTGTGGTAGATGTCATTATTGTTCATATATAATGCTTGAACGTGACATCACTATTAATAATCTCAACAAGTGTCATATTTATTTGAAAAATGGGAACTGTTGTTCCAGTAAACTGGTATATTTTGCTAAATGTAATTCCTGTTCTTCATTCTATGTTGGGAAGACGGAAAGGATGTTGAAGAACAGGATATATGAGCATTTATATGATATTAAAAGTGGAAAAAATACTAATGCATTATACAAACACAGAGGTTCGTGTAGAAATTTTAGTGGTTTTAAGTTTGGTATTTTGGATTTTGTCACAGTAGATGTGAGGGGGGGTGACTGGCAAAATAGGTTGCATAAGAAGGAATTGATGTGGCAACTCCGACTAGCTGCTGACCAACCCCCGGGCATTAATGAATATCTTTCAATTATGCCTGTTTTGAAAGAGAAGGCAGATTCAATATAATACACTGGCTGTTCAGTCAGTGAAGTAATTTTTAATATGCAAGAAAGTCTTTTTTAAAATGTCAACAGTTCATACTTCTGCACTTTTGCATTATAATTTTTATATAAAAATGTGATATTTTTATATGTATATTGTAATGGTACACATGTTTAATGCTGGACTTATTTATTTGTTTCATTATTCATGAGATTTGGCATGTTTGAAATATGATTTGTTAATTTCTAGACCAATGAATTCAAACTGTGGGTTATTTAAGCCTGAAAGTTCATATTTTAATTGTTCTGATGAAGTCATACTGTTTGATGAAAGCGCTTAACTATTTGTGCATTTTGTATTAATAAATCGTATCTGTGGACTCGCAACGTTGTGCTACTACTTGTTACATACTAATCAGTGGTGATATATTAGATTCTGTAAATCATCACAATTCTATTACTGTATCAGTATAAATGGAAGAAAAAAATGTTTTCAGATTATTAACAATCTTAAGCATTCGGTTCTATAATATTCCTAAAAATAATTTTACACATGGAATGATTCTTTTATTTTACCACTTGTAGGCTAGGATGAAGCAACCTTCTGGTTTAAAACCCACATTTCCTTAATGTACTTACATCCCTAGTCTATCAGAAAGAAGCTTAGTTAAGTCTGAAACATTCCTCATTAACTTAACAAGTCAAGTAGCTTATGTGACAATAAAATTCACTCTGGAAAACTCTAGACTGTCTCATTCTTCCTCTCACCTGAGAAATGCAAGAATGTGTATAAGATCTGCAAGGATGCATTTTATTTAATTTATTTGGTAAGGGGATTGGACTGCACTGGCACTGCCAGCCATGGACATTAGCAAAAAAACAAATGAAAAATATTTATTTTTATATTTAATTAATTTGATGTAGTTATATATTTGTTTCCTGGGGTAGAGCACTGATAACAAATGACTAGGCTCAGCCCAGGTTATATGAATATTAACAGAGAATTGTACCATGAAATTAACCTATAGAATGCATATAGAAAACTGTGCATATTGACAATGGTACAAAGTAACTTCATAATAAGCAATAAACCCATAGACAATGACTGCTTAGTAAAAACAATAAAAATTACAAATTGCATAATCTTGCATTTCAACTGTTCAGCAACTGACTCTGTGATCATTTTTTACTGCCTGTGAATGACAAGTGAATAGTTGCTTTTAAGTGAATTGTCAGTCAGTAAAGATAGAAAATGACTGCTTCCTCAGAGTCATTTTTTTTACCACTGGTTCTATGAAAAAATAAATTAGAAATGTGTTCACTAAATTCTCCATCAGCTGGATCCCTCTGATAACCCCAGGCCTGGGTTCTCCTCAGCATCTGACACAATGTCTCCTTGGCAGCAGACACTATTCTGTATGATACACTATTTATTTTTTATGGAGACTGTCGGTTGAAAGTTTATAAGAATGGTATAGCAGTGGAATTATTCTACATAACCCATAGCTAACTCATTCTGAGAATAATTCTGATGTGATATCCATGACACTCACTCTGTGATCTAAAGAAAGAGCCACTGTGCTCTTTTTCTAGCAAAGTGGCAACAAAAACACACAGGATATAACACAAACTAATAATCTGCACTTGCTATGCTGTTGTAGGATTAGATTCACCACTAATTTCCCACAGAAGCAGAATATTTCTGTTTAGCAAAAGTAAACAATAATGAAGCATGTGCCACCAAATTTAGGAAGCCATAATTTAACACTACAGTTTATTCTATCATGTTTGGTATATTACAAGATATTTCCTGTGTCACACAACAAAATCACTGTTGCATATAAAGGTATAGACTTATTTCTGTTGGACTGCCTGTCCCAGGGAATCATCATGATAGATTTATTTGAATCTATCATGATAGATTTATTTGAATCTATCATGATAGATTTATTTGAATTTCTTACTATCAATCACCCAGTTATTCCTATTTTTTATATACCTGAAGTGCATAAAGATATTAGTCACCCCCCAGTCCTATTGTTATAGCTCAATAGTCTTAAACATATTCACTAGCTGCATATATTGATAGAAGACTGAAACCTGTTACTCATCAGTTTTGTCATATTTTAAGGGCCTCTTGGGACTTTTGGAGTAGGATCAGGAGTGAGCTGTGGGATCCTGGTTTACTCTTCATTACAGTTGATGTCGTGGATTTAGTTACATGTAAGTCCCCTGACTGCAGTGGTAGAATACTTTAATGACGTTTTATTGAACATACATTCCTTTACCTTTGTTAACATCAATGTATTAACTTTATATATGAATGGGGTATTGGAAACCAATGTTGTCTATTTTGAGGTATAGACTTAAAAACAGATAAGAGATGTTGCTATGGGTGCAGCTTGTGCACCAGTTTATGCAAATTTGGTTATGTTGGGACAGGAAATGGAATGTGTTTTTACTTGCGAATATTGCCACCATTGTAAACTGTACTTGACATACCTTGTTGATATTTTTGCACTATGGAATGGTCCAGATGATATAAGCTTTTATAGATTATATTAACCAGACTAGGTCCTTTTTAAAATTTACATCAGCAGTTTTTGAAGAGCAATGCAATTTTTCAGAAGTATCCATTTATAAGACTGAACTGGGTTTTGGGTCTATTATTTATAGAGGGCCCACTTTTTGTAATGCATATCTTCATTACAATAGTTTCCATTCTAATATTCATAAAAGTGTTTTAGTCAAGGGACAATTTATCAGATTAGTAAGAATGATTTCTGATAAAAATGTTTTGATCAAGGAATTTGCATCCTTTCCCAAATGTTCCTTGATAGAGGTTATCCTAAAGAATTAATTAAAGACATACAGGCTGAAATTATAAATGAATGGGGCAATAGATATAAACTTTTGTTGGGCACTTTTCTAGATAAAAATCATTCTGTTACTATGACTAATAAACCAGGATATGGAGTTGAATTCCATAATAATTCTTCTAGGTTTGATAAAGCACTTGTTTTACAATATTGTACTGAGAGCCAGTCTGTTAAGTCGATTAATAAAATTAATTGGAATATATTTAAATTAGATTATTTATTAAAATTGGTGGGAACACAATCCAGCTTTGTTTATAAGACAGCTAGGAATTTGAAAAGAATGTATGAGATATCCAAGAAATATTTGTACGAATCTGGTCTGGGTACCAAAAAATGTGGCTTTTGTAATGAGTGTAGCTACATATTGCAGGCTGAACTTGTTTTTTTAGAGGAGGCAGTTCAATCACTAGGTAGTGAACCAATGAGAGTTTATTTAAAAGAAAGCAATTGTGCCAGCACCTCAGTGGTTTTATACCTGTTCTGCCTTTTATGTAGATAAAACTGATAGAATGTTAAGAAAATGTATCTATTAACACTATTATGACATTAGGAAAGCTAATAGTAATAATGCTTTATAAAAACATTCCATTTTATTTCATGGTTTTAAAAAGTTTGTTTTTGGTATTTTATACAGAGTAGTTTTTGATTTGAGTGTTGTAGCTTGGGAAACCATCCTTGAATATAAGGAGCTTCTATGGCAGCTCAGGTTGAATGCAACTGCAAAACAAGGTCTAAATGATATAAAGATATTAGTTACCCCCAGACCTATTGTTATAGCTCAATAGCCCTAAGTTTATATAAGGAAATTAACTGCTTATTTCATTCATATACTCCCCATTTTAAACTTAAGAGCAGCTAAATGATAAAAAATATTGTCGATTTGCATTATTTGCATTTATAAATTGACATGTATATAATTTAGAATTATTCTATTTTTACATTTTTGAACTACATTATATACATATTCTCATTTTTGTATAATCATAGTTAAATGTATTTTAATATACCTTAACATGAATTTATATAGTTTAGAATGGATTTAATTTGCAATCTATATTTTTATTTGTATACATTTTTTGCACCTTAAGATAATGTGACTATGATACAAATTGATTGGTTGTGTACATTGAGGCTGTGTTCTGATGAAGTTCATTAGTTCAGATGGATGAAAATTGCTAAACCATTTTCTTGAAAGTTTGCTTGTCACTGTACAATTTTTCTACATTAAATTTGTGTGTGGTGCTCTCTGAGTGACAAACATTTCTTTGGTCCTCCATATTTGGAACATTTGGTCTGGTCTCAGCTGTTTTTGGTTATATATGTTATGATCTACCAGAGTGATACATTCTTAGCTCAGAGTTTCAAATGGAACAAGATCAGACATTGTTTTATAGACCAAGCAAAAGTCACTTCCAAGTAGCTCATAACAAACAGAATATAATGACAGTTCTTGGAGTCTTTCTGAATAGACTGAGTTTTGTAGCCCTATGATTTTTCCAGTAAGGAATTCTGCCTTCTGAAGTTCTTTAAAGGCTAGAAAATGAAGAACTGCATTCAGCTACTGGTCAGATCTGTGAGGTTGAAGCATTCCTCTCATCTGTTTTGCTTTTAGTGGAAAGTTACATATTTAGCTTTGGGTTTCACCTTTACTCTGATTTGTCTTTAAATGGCTCATGGGTTCAGTTATAGGTCCAAAGAGAGAGGAACAAGTCTAAGGCAAAACTGAGTTAACAGGTTGTCAGAGTGCAAGTGGAAACCCACTGTTTCTTGAAAAGCTATTAATGTGTATAAACAAACAGTGGATTATAAATAAAGTGCTTGCAAGCCTAATCATGTACTACCCCGAGACTGATCTGTGTCAACTATGTTGATGTTGAATAACTTACAACTGACAGTCACTGACAGACTACCAGCATATGCAGTTCCATTTCTGAGGCTGTTGCTGCTTACAGGTGTTGTGCTATCCTTGCAAGGAAAGTTAAATGAGCCAGGGGACCTAAGTTTATATAAGGAAATCAACTGCTTATTTCATTCATTGCCCTTCTGATAATCGTTGTGGTCACATTCAAATTTTGTGATTTTTCTAGCTTTCATCGTATTGGTTTTAACAACCTTGCCTCGAATAGTCTGTACTTTAAAATCAAAATTGGCCACCAAAGTTTTATTTTTCAAATCACAATAGGAATTTGTCACCTTGCTTTGCAGCTACTGTATTATAATTGATTAACATGTTTAAATAAGCAAGTTCCATTGTAATGTTAAGTGCTAAATACTACCTTAGTTAAAAAAATATATTTTTCTAAAATTATGGACTGCATATATTCCTTACAATCAAGAAAATGTCAATATCTGCTCAATCTATGCTAAAAATGTACTCATATGTGTATGCTCAAATTATCTCTTATGTACTGTATTGTTAACTGGAGCTTTTCTCCCTAGGCCTCTGCTGAAAATGGACCTGTGCCCAGTTGGACTTTCCGGTAATCAAATGTGAAATAAAAAAAAAAATAAATAAATAAAATAAAAGTGCATTCCAGCTAGCAAGAATGGCAAACACTCAAGCAACCTTCATTTTTTAGGTTGATTAAGATATAAACGATCTTTTTTGTATTCATATAAGAGACCTATGGAATACATATGGTATCTAGTCATGAAATGCAATCCGTCTCTAGTCTTTTACACTAAAAAGCAGATTAATTATGTGGTTACTAAGTTTTGTGTTTCAGTAAGGACTCAGATTATTTGATTTAGCAGACCAAAGAAATAGTTTGATAAAGAAGATTTATTAGATACAGTAGATGTGCAATCTATTTTTCAGTTATTCCTAAAACGTTCAGCTTACAGACGATAGAGAATTTATAGCAGAGTGAGACTTGCCTTTCTGTTTCTAAAAAGGGATTATGTTTATAAGCAGGTTGATGATGATATTTAATGGATTGATGCATCAAAAGCTTTAAGTAATTTTGGACAGATGGATGTCTTTTTTAAATTTTACCATGAGTTTTTGCAACATGCTTTTTGCAGAAGTTTATCATAAACCTTTTAATAGTAATATATTTTTTTAAAATGTCATACATGCATTCTTTATGTCTTAAGAGAAATGCAATTGAGGGTAAAGCTGTAAGAATTACCAGATCAATACAAAATGATGGTAGGTTTCAGGAAGAAGCCATCAAACTTCTAAGAGAGGTTTCAAATGTGAGGTTATTCCCAAGTGATCATTAATCATGAAATTGCTTTCATAGTAAATGAAAGAAAAGAAAAATATAAACCATGGATGGCAAAACATTGCAAAATTGAGAATGGTAACCCCTTGAGTAGTTTTTAGTAATGAAGCAGGTCAATTCATTTGAAAGCCCTGCTATTAAGCAGATTCTGTATAAAAACTGATGAATTTTAGCTACTCCTGCTACATCTAAGATAGCAGGAGTAAAACCTGACTTTAAATTCTAAGGGAGAGGACTATTAAGGACATTTTCAACCAAAGAGTTAGGCATTTCATTTCAAATGGAGACATGAAAATTTGTGGGGATTGCCATTATGGTTCATATTTGTTAACAGGCATGGCTAGACTTTATTTAAATAAGTGTGATATATGGATTCCATATATTTTTATTTGCAAAAATAAATTATTTATGTGGCCATATGTATTACTTGTCAATGATTTTGTATTGGCCATACTTCTAAGGTCTGTCTGGAAATGAATGTATAAACATTTTTATGTTGTCAGGGTCAGTGATGTAAACAATGGCCTGTTTAAACATATCAAATGTTCTGTTAATAGCATTTTTAAGTTTGGAGTTTTGGAAGGAGTGGTTTTCATTTATGGCAAAACATGTATTGAAGACTTTCTGGATAGGAGACAATACATTTGGCAAGCCAAATTAAATGCCTGATGCTTTCCAGGTTCTAATCATACCAAAAATGTTAACATTTTTCATAAATGTAGGAGTTTAAAACATTAGGTTGTCACATGGGTATTTCTTTTTTGGCTATTTAAGCATATGCCATTTCATGTTTGTTGTCATGAGCCATGATTTGTTTGGATTTTAAAGTGTCATTTCTTGTTTGTTAACAGTCTGATGAAGTCTTGTATGAATAAAAGCACTTACTGTTACTTTTATTAAATTGTCTTGGATATTTAAAGCATTTTGATTTAAAAAGTATCTTGGAATTACTGATAGTTTTGCTCTTTTAATTCAGACATTACACATTCATAGATAGTTATGTAATACTGACCATTTCTTTTACTATCTGCTTGGACACTGACCTTCAGCCAGATATAACATCCTAATTTACTGTTCAACAGTTCAGACATTCAGTAACCAGCTGTGCATAATGACAGGCAGCTCCAATTAATGCATAAGGAAAACTGAGTACTCACTGACCGGTCTCACAATAAAGTGTCATTCTTCCCTATATATATATTATTTTTTCCTGGAATATAATGTTTTGGATTAATAAGGGCATTACTACTTACATAATTTAGCGTTAATATAAAATAATGTACCTGCCTAGGCTCCATACTAGTTAGGCTTTTCTAATAACTAAAAACTAATCTTCCAAGTGAATCTGTAGTAAAGGATCGTCTGCTTATTCTTTAGACAAGCTTGCTTTGCAGGTAGCAAGTATTGGTTTGCATCTATGAGACAATACTAAGCATGGGTATTGGGCTAATACTATGATGGTACTCATTTTCAATAAATTCTTAGTTCCACTGATGTAGCATAATGTGTGTTTAGCTAGAGTTAAATTTTTGTTTATATTTGCTTTAGGAGTTTGATGCAGGAACTTGTATCCAATCTTGAATTATCTGTACAGTGTAGCTATCAGTTATATTAGTACAAATTTATCTTTCCTCTGTACCATTTTAGATGCAGTTGATTAGGTATCAACTAGCTACACATACCTTGCTATGTATGAAATGAATATGCATCTATATCCTTTGAAGATGGATGCAAGGGGGTCAAGTGCAGCATTCATTGCTAAACAGAAATGTGTTCATGATGTTATAATGCAGATAATATCACAATTACTTTTCGGACTATTAATGGGGCATATATCACCTAGGGAAATGTAGGATATCTAATAACAAAAATGTATTTTGTTGTACTTTATGTCTGTTGGAACCCAAGTTTTCCAAGATGAGTAAAGAAAATTTAATATATTTGATTAGACAGGGGGTCTCTGTGTTATGCATTAAACCTGATAGATTGCATCCTGGAGGGAGATGTAGGTAGTGTGGCAGCATTTAATCATATATGAATCCTTGACGAAAGATAAAATGTTCAAAAGAGATTAACATTAGAACATAAAGATAGGGTATTTGAAAATCCTGAAGCTCAAACAATATGCCAGAAACATAATCTGTTTTTTTGCAGTGAACAAACACCCCCTGTACCCCCTATCCCTAATAATTATATATAACAGCCCTGAGGTTCATAGGAATTTACTAGGCTATTGACCCTAGGGCCTTTATAAGCCTAGCCATGTTATACCCTTGTTCTCTTAATGACCAAGTTGTATGGTCTATATTTGCAGCATGAGTCTATGATCAGCATCGAATGTCCTTATCCAAGAGGTACATAGGTCACACCCTAGGGTAAATTTATGGTCTCCCATACAGTTGTTTAAGTTATACTTAAAGAGGGTAATTGAGAAGCTCTTTTGTACGTGAATTGGGAGTTTGAGCCAAAGGAGTGGCAATCTCTAGGAGACATATCTGTCTCTCCAGCATATCTTGCTAATGTTGCAGGCTACGTTAAGCACCCTAGAGCAAGTGAATCTTGTCCCATTTGACTTGTGGATGTGCAGAATTTCCATTAGGGCAGGGTCCGATACTACACTGTATACCAGGCACAAGTTGCCTCTCACCAGCCTATAAGATACAGAGTACAGTGACAGGGTCATCATGCTGTCCATGTAGATCATGTGTTGAAGGCCCCCAATTTTCTTGGTGATAAACCTCTTTGGTCTCTCTAGCTGCTTCAGGTACCTGGTGAGGTACATGCAGAAGGGAGCATTGTACTCTACTGGTGGTCTTATGAGAGATGAGTACAGGGGAGTTATAACATCTTTAGCTCTGGATTCGATGCCCCTACTTATGAGATGTACAACGTAGGAGGCCTTCCTTACTACTGTGGACACATGGTGATCAAAGTTAAAGTTGCTATCAACCTCTGTTCCCAAATCTCTCACCACAGGGTTTGAGCTAATAGAGGTACTGTTAATATTGTACTTTACAGGAGCTTTCCCTTTGCCAAAAGGGATGATAATGCATTTTTTGCATTTAGTTTAAGTCCATGGTTTGGAACTAATCATTTGCCTGTGTAATCCCTTTTTTTGTAGTATGTCAACATTGTTGGGGGACTCTGATTGCACCCAGTCTGCAGTCCTTGGCAAATATGGTAAGCCACAGGCCATCTATTTTCACGTGGACTTCTGAGAAATAGATTCCAAACAGTAGGGGGCCCAGCACAGATCCTTGTGGTACATCACTGGTAAACTGGTCAGGTGGTAGAGGTGGGATGCCCAACTTTGACTGTATGTGTTCAGTCAGTTAGCCAGTTGGCTACCCATCTGGTGACATATGGGTTAATTCCCAACAGAGTGAGTTGCTCAATGATACCCGAGTGGGGGATTGTGCCAAAAGCCTTGGCTAAGTCAAGATAGGCTGTATGTGTTGTTTTGCCTTCATCCAGAGCTTTGGTGATGTTCTTGAAGAAGTCCACCAGGTTTAATAAGCATGATCTACCCTTAGCAAAGCAAATTGGGTCGGGTGAAGAGTTTTAAGGTCACCTATGTTTTTGTTGATAAGGTTATGATCATTCTCTCCGTGGCCTTGCAGATAAGGCTGGTTAGGCTTATGGTATAGTTTTCAAGGTCAGTTGATGGACTCCCTTAGTGCAAGAGAATTACTGTTGCTGTTTTCCACTCTGCTGGGATAAAGCCAGTACTTAGTCTGTGGTTGAAGACAGTGCCAAGTGGTTCCACTAGGTCCTGTTTTAGACCATTTAGTACACAACCTTGGATGTTATCTGGTCCAACAGAGGCTGTGGTTTTGGCCATGGAGAGTGTGGTTATGACCTGCTCTTTGGAGATACTAGGTAGAGAACTGGTGATAGGTATGCTTTGGGGTATGTCTGGCAGGGACAGGGGGATGAAGTTTTCACCAAATCTATCTGGTAGCAGGTTGGTGATATCCTCAGGGTCAGTATGAGTGTTAACATCCAGTACTAGTTCAGCACAAAGCTGGACCTTCCCTTTTAGATTTCTGATGTAGCAAAAGAATGCCTTGTGATTATTCTTAGCTATGGATGCTAGTTTAGCTTTGTAATTGGATTCAGAGGACTTTACAAGATTTCCAATTTGCCTGTTAAAGCTGTGGAGGGGTGTCCTTTCTTTGTTGAGTCACTTTCCTCTTGTTCTTAGACATTAGTTTCTTCCTCTTGTTGTATAAACTAATTATGCTTGATGTCCACCAGGGTGGCTTGTTTTTTGTTTGTGAGGACCTTGTTTTGATACTTTCAAGTACAGCAGAAACTATACATTTGTATAGCTGTCTATGCAGGGCATATGTATACACCTTTGTATAGGAGTCATTGTTGACAGTGGCAGCAGGTGGGGTTGAAACTATGTATGCCCTCACTTAGGAGGCTATTGTTTGCTTTGGAGAAAGTTTTCATCATTTTTGCTCATGGGGAGGGGTGGTCAGGTATGATCATTACTTCGAACGAGGCTGATTTATGATCAGGCCGTACCAGGGAGAGCAACACACAGGGAATAGTGTAGAGAGCCCTTATGTTGGTGAGTACTAAGTCTAGGACATTCGAGTCCCATGTGGGGGTGCAGACTATCTGCTCTAAAGTATTTGTATTAACAAAGTCCAGAAACCTTAAGGCAATCATGTTTCTACTCATATAGGACTCCCAATTAATGGAAGGATAGTTGAAATGGGTGTATATCACATAATCAAAATCGCAAAACATCTAACACCATAAGCTCAAACTTGGAATGTTGAAATGTGATATAATTGAAAGCTCAGAACAGTGAATATTTTCCCAGGGAAAAATTTGCTGTTCTGAGAAACACACACACAACACAAGCACACCAAAAAAAGTAATCCACATATATACACTTAAAATCCTACTTCTAACCCTACACTAAACCGTACATACACTACTATCTATCCACTTACCTTAACCCAAACCCTAACCCTAAGGTTCGTAACTATCGCACACTCACCTTACCCGCTCCCTAACCCTAAGGTCCCTACCTATCCCATTTCCACACTCACCCTAACCCGGTCCATTTGCACACATACCTTAACACAGTCCATAACCTTTGCACCACAGTGGAGAAAATAGCGAAGCCGCAGAAACAGGCCACCGAATTCTTTCCCTAGGAAAGAATTTGATGTTCTGCAGCTTTGCTATTTTCAGCATTCACTGTTTTGAGTTCGATAGTATAACATTCAATGTTTTACTACTTTGATGTTATAATATAAACCCGTTGAAATCACCCATGGCTGTATAGTGAGTGACACAAGCTGGTGCAGATAGTCAGAGTGGTTCTCCTGGTTCATGGTGGGGGACCTATAGCTGACAAGGATATGGAAGGGAGTTTTACCTACAGTTAGTTGGACTTGAAGTACTCTAGGGAGTTGTACTGTCTGACCAGTCTTGAAGTGTATTTGTCTTTAATGAAGATGGATACACCTCTGCCTTTGGTTCTTTCACATTTGTCTTGAGGTATGATTGTGTGGAAGGCATTGTAGCCTTGCACAGGTCTATATAACAAGATCAAAATCCCATTTCCGCGAACACCACAAGACCGACACTTATAGCTCGAACTACGGTAATGGTGAATGTTCAAAACCACAAAACACAAAATGTCGAAATGTCATGGTTGGCCTGTCTGTGGTATAGCTCAGTAAGGTAAGTGTGCGATAGTTACGGACCTTAAGGTTAGGGTGCGGGTTAAGGTAAGTGCATAGATAGGTAATGTATGAAAGGTTTAGTGTAGGGTTAGAAGCAGGGTTTTGTTAACTGTATATGTGTGGATTATTTGTTTTTTTTGGATATAAGTCTGTAGGGTAAGTGTGCGATAGTTACAGACATTAGGGTTAGGGTGCGGGTTAAGGTAAGTGCATAGGCAGTAATGTATGTAAGGTTTAGGATAGGGTTAGAAGTAGGGTTTGGTTAGTGTATGTATGTGTTTTATTTATGTTTGGGTATATAGTATGTAGCACATGGTGGTGTTGACTGACTATGACGGTTCGAGATTTAAAATTCACGGTTTAGTGGGTTCGGCGTATTTGCAGTTCGCGCTATGTGTGTTGGTGTTATGGTGTTCGACTATACGGGTTTTTGATGTCATAATATAGACCCACCTTGCACAGCTGGGGTGCTCTCTGTGGCCTTGAACCATGTCTCTGTGACTACACAGACATCGGCATCTTCCAACATAAGGAGTGCTTCCAGTGAGTGAGGTCACACTATGGTGGGGAAGGGAGGAATAACCCAAATTCCCTCTGCATTGTGATCCCACACAGTGACAGCTCATACCATTTGAACTTCTGGTTTCTTTTGAGCATTCAATCATTCATCAATGACATATATATATAAATATATATATATATATATATATATATATATATATATATATATATATATATATAAACATATGGGCTGGATTTCTGGATTTTTATGATAGCAGGAATACTTTTTAACATGTGTAGAACTGCAAATATAATTTTATTAGAATCAAATGTATTTTCAAGTAAAACACTACTGGTGCTGTACAAAAGGAAAATGGTGTTGTATAGACATTTTACATGTAACGTGGGCCATTTGGTTAACTTAACATAAGTAGTTAAGTTCAAGAAATACTTTAATACTCATGTTGTGGACAGAAACAAATACTGACAATGTTTCTCCAGACTTAACTTTTTTCTGTCTTATTCAACAATATTTCCTTTTTTCCATGTTACCTAAGAACCTCTTGCGTTGTTACCTCACAGCAAGAGGTTCTCCCATTTGATTCTCGGCTTGGCTTGGGAGTGCCTTCTGTGTGGAGTCTGCATGTCCTCCCCGTGGTTGGGTAGCATTCGAAAGACATGTGTGCGTAAATAGGCATGCCTTTGTTGAAGGTTGGGCATCGAGCTGGCACCTCGGCATTTTGTAAAAATCTACTGCCAATCATTAGCGGACTGGAGTTCCGCTGTGGCGACCCCTTACCGGGAAAAGCCAAAAGACAGACAACAACAACAACTACCTAGAGCATACATTGGTGTACCCCTGCCCTCCTTTCTGACCATTCTATATTTAATTATACTTCAGACGTAGAAGGACCACTCTCAGCATTAGTATGTATAGTTTTACTGATGCACTTAATACCCTTAATGAGGAAATGCCTGTATTCTATAGTCCAATTAATTTTCCCTATCATGCATATGTTCCTACCAGGTGCCATTACTGTTGAATGCTATGAAAGCAGAAGTTAGAAGGCATTATTGTACTCTTAAAAGGCTTGGGTATGTGCCGGCATGTTAATGCACATGTTTTCATGCTGCTAGTACACACAGCCTATTCCAGTTTGAATATAATTCTTAGGGAAGATGCTGGATAACTAGTCCCTCTTCCCAAGTCCATTAATACTATCTCAAGGGATCAGTATAAGGTGAAATTATAATTAACATCGACTACAAGTGGTTCTTTTGCAATGATTCACTGACCCTTTCATTCACATTTAATTACCCCTCCACCTAATATGATAGCAAAATTTAGACAAATGAACAGTAAAGTTGCTTGCATGAAACCAAAGCTAAGAAACAAAAGCATGCTAGTGCAGCAACACGGGCACCAGAGATACAACAACCAATCAAAAAAAGAAAAATCATGTGAAATTTACACTTTATGGACTGCTGTATGAGAATAAAATTGTCACAGCAGCTACTTGCTCTCGCTGATCACCTTAATCAAAGGCAGCTTCTTTCTAGTAGATTATAGACCATGTAATACCATACTTACTACAATACTCTGATAGTTTGTCCTATCACTTAGGACTATATTACTTCATCAGTTTGTCATGTATATTACTCACAGGTAGTGATTTCTAAAGCAAAAGCTTTAACAGAGAAACCACACACTATATTTACAGTATAACTAAGCTGTGGTGTATTTCATTCTAATGTTTTTGTGGGGATGGTTGTGCCATCATCCTCACTATATGGGCTCTGCCCCAACATCCCCAGTCTCTAAATAGTTGGCCTCTGAGGTTGTACCAATTCTGAAAAAAAGGGCAGTCCTTTTGCCTGAGGTGGATTGAGCTCATTAAAAAATGTAAATATATATATATATATATATATATATACATGGGAGCCCTTCATTTGTTCGAACTTTCAAATGTTCGAAACTCATATGGCCGACACCATATGAACGAATGTTTGAAGGTCTGACAAATGATAGCAGAAATCCCGCTACAGTGTGGGACTGAGAAATTCCCCTTTCCTGCACTGTAGTGTGATATCGGAGTGAGAATATTTAAGTAGCAGGGGGTGTGGGGGTGCAGGGGGGCTTGCCACCTTGCATAACACAGTTTTACTGTGTTTACAGGTAGGTAAATGGTGCTATTTCAGGATGTCGGTCTTTCAGAATGTCGATGACATGATGTCGGCCCTACGGGCTCACTCCACTCCCCTACCCTACCCCCAATAACCACCCATCCCCAGTAGTCCTACTCTTATACTATCTAACCACACCCCTTCCCACTCCCACCTATCACATAAACCTTCCGCATTGGCCAACTACTCCAATTCCCTCCTTTCAATCACCACTCCCTATCTCACCCAACACCTCTCTCTCTCCATACCAATTATACCTGCTGCCCACAGCTGAAACCTAACAACTCACCCTTCAAAATGTATAAACTACCAACCCCAACCCTGTTACATGTTACTCACACTCACACTTCTAACTCCTTTAACATTAGCCTACTTCCTAACCTCCTATGAACACCCATTATATCCACACCTTCACTACCTCAATAAGCTAACAATCTCTCCTTCCCTATCTTCACTAACCATTTTAACATAACATCCATACCCAGCTATCTACTAGCAAAATACCATAGAACAGCCCACATTAAATATAATTCTCCCACTTCCAGAAAATACCTACATCCATATACCAAATTCCCAAATCCTAGACTGCAAATACTACTCCTATCTTTAAAAGATGGAGACAGTCACCCAAACCCAGGCCCAACAACTGACACAACTACTCAACTTGTCAACCCCACCACTTCTACTATGCATTCACTTATCAAACCACCAAACTCACTCTTATTAGCACACCTCAATATACGTAGCATAAATAACAAAGTTGCACAACTACATGCTCTCTTAGAAGTCTACTCCTTTGACATCCTTTGTCTAACAGAAACTTGGCTAAAACCTGTAACAAAAGACATAGAAGTCATCCCACCTGGTTATAATATTTTACAACTTGACCATGCAACCAAAAAGGGTGGTGTGATAGCTATCCTATTTAAATCTGGGTTACAGATTACCACCTATGACTTTAAACTACCCCAAGACTCTAACACTGAAATCCTTATTACCAAGCTTCAACTCAACACATTCAAATCCATTTATCTTATCTGCATCTATCTTCCTCCTGGTAATAACACTGCCACCTTAGAATTCATTCTGTGCTGGTTATCTCAGAACTTACCCCAAGAAACCATAATCCTAGGTGACTTTAACATTGATTGGAAGAGCTGTAGTAGTAGCCACCCTACCACCCATATAAACCTATTTGGATTTATTCAAATGATTACCTCCCCTACCAGGATAAACAAGCTTAATAAGAAGGAAAGTACCTTAGAATGGATTCTCATAAATAACCATGTCCAAACTTATGAAGCAGGAACCCTCCCTGATGACGTAAGTGATCACTCACCTATATAATCAGACTTAAAACCAATCTACCCATTCCAACCATTTATAGGACTATCAGAACCAAGAAAAGCTTTAACCCCGATCTCTTCCAAAGTGAACTAAGAGCATGTCACTGGTTTCCCTTAAAAAAACTCCCACTCGAGGAAGCTGTTAATTACTTTAATTCTAACTTCCTAGCCATACTAGACCACCATGCACCAACCCGCTCTATCAGAATGAGAACTAAATCTGCCCCATGGCTCTCAAAAGAAACCAAGCAGAAAATCCATCTCAGAAATAAATCCTGGAATCAATATCATTTAAGTAAAAATCCTGTAGACCAACAAAACTTCAGACAGCTGAGAAATAGCACTAAAAAAGCTATCATGTCTGACAAAAGAAACTACTACCTACAATTCCAGCAGACTCACTATAACAAACCACAAAAGGTTTGGGCTAGTATTAACTAATTACTATGCCCAGGGCAATCCATCACACCAAATCCACAAGGCACAGACCAGGAGAATCCCAAGCAGACTGCTAATGCCTTTAATACCTTTTTCATTGAGGCCATTTATACTCTTGCCAGTCAGTTATCAACTCAAAACGTAACTCTAACTAATTCTAATACTATCCCACCCCCTCCATTTCTCTTCCAACCTATCCCAACAACATATATTCTTACCCTTCTCCTAAAACTGAAACCATGCTCTCCTTCAGTCGACCAACTACCTGCTGAATATCTACAGTTAGCAGCCAAGTCCATTGCCTATCCCATTTCAATTCTCATCAACAGAACCATCAGTGAAGGACACATCCCTAAAATCTGGAAAGTCTCCCATATTATCCCCCTACATAAGGGTGGGAACTCTACTGAATTCTCCAACTACCGTCCCATAGCCCTACTTTCTCCCTTGGCAAAGATCATGGAAAAATGTATCCACAAGCAATTGCTAGACCACCTAATCCAAAACAGTTTACGGTCCAACTGTCAACATGGTTTCAGACCTTCCAACAGCACTACTACTGCCCTTTCCTTTACTGACTGTATCAACAAAAACCGTAACCTCAATATGCTTTCCTCTGCACTGTTTATAAATCTGTCTAAGGCATTTGATCTGGTAAATCACCAGATACTTATAAATATCCTCAAATCCCTGTCACTAGATGCACTAGCTATAACATGGTTCCAGTCCTACTTAGAAAACAGACAACAGGCTGTTCTTTGGCTTAATACTTTATCTACTCACCTGCCCGTTAACCTTGGTGTCCCCCAAGGGTTCATATTAGGACCTCTTCTGTTTTCTATATTTATTAATGACCATCACCTAGAAATGCCCCAAGCTACTTGCATTCAATACGCAGACGATTCCACACTTATATGCACAGCCACACCAGTATCTGCACTTCACTCTCTTACCCAAAAGGTGTTTAACATAGTTGAACAATGGTTTACACAGCGCTGTCTCCTTCTGAACCCTAAAAAAAACTAAGCTCCTCCTTTTTACCCCTAATTGATAGTCCCCCCCTATAAATTTCACTGTCACATCCAATAATGGTGCTCTCATATCCCCAGATCCAACTACCAAACTACTAGGTATCACCATAGATAACAACCTCAACCTCGACACCCATATCAACAATACTCTAAAAGCTATCAATACAAAACTAGGCTCTCTCTACAGGATCAAACACTTCCTCTCTCCTGCAGCTAGAATAACTGTCGCTCAGACCCATTTAATCTCTACTGTCCAATGCCTCACCCATATACACTAATCTATCTAAAAACAACCTTAATAAAACGGAAAACTCCTACAATAATATAGCCATATTTGCTACAGGCAACCCTTTCAGAACCCACCACTGTTACAATTTAAAACAGCTAGGATGGCTTGAATTTCAAAATCACCTTAAATTCCACCAACTGACCATTGTCCATAAAACTCTTTACCAGCCTACAAATACCCCCATACTATCTACCTTCATCATCCCCTACAATAACCTCAAGAGCTTATGATAATCACATAAACTTCTTGTCAATATTTGTAAATCAAACAACAGGGCTGGGGACTCTCTCTTCTCTAATACTGTTGGAAAACCCTGGAACCTTCTCCCCAGTGAACTTTCCTCACTTCCCTCTATGTCACTTTTCAAAACCAAACTGAAACTTTTCCTCAAAAGACACTGGTTGTGCTCCGGTACTGAACCTGATTGATCAACTAGCTCTTCTTACTACATTCAGCCTACTCTCTTCTTCTCAGTAATCAACTTCCTTATCTTAATAACAGCAAACCTTCTCCTTCAACACACTATTCCTTGCATCTTCTTGATGCCATTTATGTGAATACTTTTGAACTAATTCATTGTATATAATCAGCTGCTTTACTCACTTGTATATCATGTGTTGAAACTGCATGTGCATTATACTACCTGTACCTGATTATTTTCCACTATGTTATTTACTTCTGACCTCTCGATTATGTCTTACTAATGTACCTGCACTGTGCATTGTTTACCTTAATTTGTATATAATTTTGTCATTGTTTTTCATCGGAGCTTATCTCCCCGGGCCTCTACTGAAAATGGACATATATCCAGACAGACTAGCCCAGTCAACAAATGTAAAATAAAATAAATAAATAAATTCTGAATGGTCGACATTATGAAGTAGACCTATATATATGTATATATATATATATATATATATATATATATATATATATATCTATATATATATATAGTTCCCCTTCACAAGATTGAATAGATGGAAGCTCGAAATATATAATCTCGAGACCAGAATCTCGAACTTCCATTCACTCGAAAGTGTGAATGGGAGCCTTAGGTTTAAAAAAATAAAAAGTTAACTTACCTTATTGCAGGGGGCTGGGTCCCCCTGTAGCCTAGCAGTTTAAATGTGAATGTTCCGTGACCGCACTATAGCGGAGGAATGGAAAATCTTCCATTTTGTGCTTACGTGTATATCCCGGAATGGGAGATTTCCCTTTCCTTCACTATAGTGCGATCTTGGAGTAGGTATATTTAAGTAGGGGGGTTGTGGGGGGTGCAGGGGGGCAAAGCCCTCTTGTGAAAAATTTAAAAGGTGTTAATTTTTTTTTGTCCCTTTCATATGTTTGAGTATCTCTAAATTCGAGATTCTGGTTTTGAGTTTATGACTTTTGAGTTTAGAGAAATTCGATCATATGAAGGAGAACCATATATGTATATATATTCAGACACTGTGGATGCGGGAGTAGAGCCCCACATTGAAAAATGCAGATGCATAGCATACAGCCACCCACTTGTAAAATGCTGTTCATCTGGGTTTTGAGTATATGCTGCCTCATTCAGGGGGGGTAGTGGTATACTGTGGAGAGTAAGCCTGATTTAGACTCCTCCACAAGGGTTTTAACTAACTCCTTTCAAGGTTTGTTTCCCATTCATCTACCTGTCAGTGGGTCTGCTTAACATGTGTACCAATAACACTTTGTTTTACAGCACAATAAACCACTCCTTTGCCTGATAAAAAGTATATATATATATATATATATATATATATATATATATATATATATATATATATATATATATATATATATATATATATATATTTAAAAAGCTTGTGAGGAAACTATTACTCTATTTTTGTTTTACTTGAATCGCTTATCTGTGTACTTAATAAAGGATTTTCAGCTGGAAACAGACTGCCTGCCTTGCTTGGATTACTTTTGAATACTTAGTAATTCTGTACAGTTATATATTTTTTATTAATTTTTTTTTTTTACTTAATACGAGTTTAAGTTCGCTACTTCTACTACTATTGTCTGATCCGATTAATATAAATTGATTAACTAGAGATATATGGACTGAAAATCTTCCACACAGAGAAGTTTCTTACATTGTTTTGTTTTTGGACCCACTATACCTTTTTAATGGGTTGTTTTGAGACTTCGGGGATACCATGGAAATTACTTGTTTTTTTTTTTACAGTATTGGTGTAAGATAGAATCACCACACGTTTTTCATGCCCATCTAGGCTATAATTTCATGTAGATCTTCTCTCCTATTTCTCCATCAAAATCCAATCAGCCATATCAGCTATATCTTATAGTTGATATGGTCCTTGAGCAACCTTATCATCATCAGCTTAAAGAACTTGGACTCTCGTATCTGTGTTTTAACACAGGGAGACCTAGTAGTAAAATCCCACATTACATGAACTCCACTTACCTCACAGTTGCCATTTATACAAGAAGTCACTGATGTTCCATAAACCTGAAGGACCCTTTTACAAAATGTTCTCTTTATTTAATCAACTTGTTTTGCTTTCCCTTTGCTACACTGGCTCTTTACACTTCCAGGATCTTGTTCCAGTCTTCCCCAAGAAAAGCTCCAATTGCCCCCAAGGAAAATACTGTGAAAGATCCTGGTGATATTTTCATTTAGAGTGCACCAGCTGAGGCGACAGCTGAGTGACAGCAATAAATGCTGTTAATGATGGTTCACTCTTGAAACAAATGTGAACAGCATAACTCTCAACTGTCCAGATTTTTGCCTGATATATTTGGTTGGTTCCTCATAAAATTAGTGTTTTTCTAGAGTTTCAGACAAACATAAAACCTTTTTTTTCTAGCAACTTTCTAAATTTATAACAGTAATATTTAAAATATTTCCCTATTTGTGGGCCTTTCTCCCCCACTATTTTTGCCTTTGTCCAGATTTATTGTACTAAGAAGTTGAGAGGTATGGTGAACACCATTTACAATCGTGTTGAAATTTTAATCTTGGAATGGAAAGTAACAACAATATGTAAACTTGTACATGTTTATATCAACAAATACTACATGTTGCTAATTCACATCCTATTTTTTCAGTCCACGGTCCTTAACTGCTATACACCACCAATTGCCTTTATCACCATTTGGATGCTGTGTTTGCCATTCAGTTGTGTTGTGCGTATTAACTGTTGTCGTTCCTTTAAGTGGGTGGAAACATCACTAGACTGTCTGACAAATAGAGTAGTATAACATAACATGATCCACCCTCCAAGATGGTGTGGACTAAACTAAAATATCGCTAAGATCCCTAACATTTGATGTTCACATAATTTCATCTGGATGGGTTACTCAGTGGATACAACCATTTTAAATACCATGTTTATTTATGCATTTTTTATTAATTAGCTGGGTGGAATTATTCACAGTCCCTTTTTGACCATGATTCTAGGTATTTGAAGAAAATGTGTATAACTTATTGTCCTTTACAATTCAGTAAGAACAGAAAACATATGTCAGATCATGATTTTAGTAACAGTTTAAATAAGCATGCACATAGCACAGAAATGTGATTTTAAAATATAGATCTGATCACAGAGAAACAGGTCATAAACTTTCTAGAAGTTTTACAGTCATAATGATCTTGGAATGACCAATTTGTAAGAAATCAGTGAGTATTTTTAGAATAAAGTAGATCCTGTTGATTAGATGTTAGGCTTCAGAAGCATGTCAGAGGCATTAAAAAAAAAAAAATAAATAAATAAACTTTTGGCATCTGATTTTTCAGGGGTTCCTGGTGGCAAAATAATGTAATTAACGTCTTAGTATTAGAAAAGGTGTTTTCAAAGACAGATTCCATCAAAAAGAAAAGATATATATGATGATATATCACACGTTAAGGCCTTTTGGTCTTAATATTGGTCTTTAATGGAAGTAACTAACTTTGCTGATTTAAATTGTTTTGTTAATTGCAGTATCTAATTAATTGCTGGGACTTTTTTTATTCTAAGGAGTATATGTATATGCTTTTTATATTTTCCTTTCTGTACTGTAAGAAGGGTATGCTCCCTCTGTCATGAGGCCTGCTAGTTAAATTACAGCATATTAACTTAATTAACAAATCATCCCCGTTTTCATGCCAGCAGGACTGTCGATCTTGCTGAGACTTCCTCAAAATATGTGTCAGTCCTGATGAATCAGCAATGTAAAAACAATAGCGTTGATGAGCTAGATTAAGCCAATATAAATTCATCATAAAAGTAATGCTAGTTTAATTGCACATTTATAACACTGATTGCCACTTATTTTAAGTGAAGTGAGAAGGACCATAAGGCATTCTGAAGCTATTAATTGTGATGCATTTTCTATTATCTGTTCTCTAAACCCAAGTGCTTCAACATAAGTCTCATCATGAAATTGAACAGCAATTCTATTACAAGAGTGCTTAAAATATAATTACTATATGCTAACAAGCTGACTTATTGCATATTACCAAACATCATGAATTTGTTATGTTAGCTGAATGAGCACTGTGGTTATACATAAATATATCATAATTTCATCTGACCGACAACATGGCTCTGTTTTTGATAATTTGCATGTATCATTAAATGCTTACAGCACTGATTTACTACCATAGTGTATGAAGTATTTGGCTTAACAAGCTTAGATTATTGTGGACCATTTGTTGATTACATTACAGAAAAAAATACAATAAAAATTTACAAAAATAATGAAAAATGTTATTGCTGTGTTTAGAATGAACAGTAAACATAATGAATTGCACTTTTAGTCTTACTCTAATTATTATTTCTTCTAAACTTTAGTGTTAAAAATTACTTCCCAGTGTTTATGTTCTTCCGATTCAGAACTGTAGCACCGTTTGTGCTGATAATCAACTGCAACAGAAATGACTGTAACATTTTACAAATCTGATTTAGCTACAAACATATGTACATTATTAAAATTATTATAGAACATTTTATTATTTTGAATAGCACAATAGAGAACCATTTCAATTCCTGTTTAGAATATGCAATGTGCTTGAATATCTAAGTCTGATATAGTAAAGTCAAGCGCAAAACTACTGCAGCAGTTACATCAGTTTCTTATTAGCAGTGACCAGTATAAGAAAGTGTTCTCCTGTGTTTGATAACACGTAGTTTATTTAAACATTCAAAACAGTATTGTGTGCTTTTATTTGCAAAAGTGACTTTGCTGGGAAAGTCAGATACAGCTATTTCATATATGTTCTGGTGTTATTGTTGCAGCTCACTTCTTCATCCCTTTCTATACATTTTTTACATGGATCATTAAGCAATGCCATTCTGGATTTCCTTAAAAAGTTTCACTACAGACTGTGGCTGTTTCTTCAGAATATGGCTAGCAGTTGTTATGGCTCTCTAGTGCAATTCAAGCTCCAGAAATGCAAATTCAAGAACTGTGTGTGCATGTAACAAAATATTCAAGAACTGTGTGAGCTGTGGGACAGTGCCAACTATTTAAAATGGGTACAGCAAATACTGAAAATGTGCTGTTCATTTAAATTATTTTATTTTTGTTTTTGCAATGGAGCAAGACTCCTTGCAACCAATGTGGCAGGGAGGCTGCAATACTACACCCTTTCTGCTTACTAACTTCAAGATCAATGCCCTCATTGAAAGAGGAAACCTCTCAAGAATCCGCAATCTCTACGCTAGTGCATACTTTTGTACAACCTTAGTGTTCTGTGATTCAGAATTCTGTGTATCAAACATTCAAATAATTATTTTTTGAAAAACTTGTCAGTGGTATGAGAGTTTCACAGCAAGCAGAATTTGAAAATCCTTAATAGACTATATCAACTGTAATAATATACAGAGCCCTACTCATAAACAACATGTGCAAAAGCAATGTGATTAAGTGCTCTTTGCAGTATGTACAAAGCCAAAACCAAGTCACAGATAAGGATAGAGAGAGTGCATGCCACTGGTAAGTCACTAACAAAATGGGCATGAAGATAGTAGGTAAATTAATCCATCACAGGGGTGGCCAAAACATAATTTATGAAGTACAAGAAGTGTGCACAATGATGTATATGAAAGTGCAAGAGGACAAATTGTAGACGGAACAACTGCATATATCACCATGTACGTGGTGCAAGATATGAGTAACATGCATTATATTATCAATCATGTTTTCACTGATGTGGATGTCATCAAAGCACAGCCACCATGATATCCAATAGTGCATCCTCGTTATATAAGGAGGTGCATTCAGCTGTGGGCCTTGTATGGAGCTCTTATCAAACAGGAGCTGTTCAACAGATTCCTTGTGTATGAACACACACTGGTCAATCAATGGAAGTGACATGTGGAAGACAAACCAATATCTTTGCAAATCAGTGTCACAACCGCTGGGATTATCCTTGTCATTTGCTCCTTGCAAAGTTCCATAGGGTACACAGAAGCCATATCTCATGCATTTGCCAGTCTTATTTGCAACAGTTTCTAAAGTGGCTGCTAGTACATGCAGACCAATACAAAACATCCTTAGACAACCACCAAGTGAGCATTCCAGTTCAGTATGCCATCTATAAAGCAGCCTTGCTGCAGTGGGTAGCACACATGTAGCCGTAAGGAAAATAGTACAGAAAATGCAGATGCTTACCTTAATAAGCAACCTACTCAGTAAATTGCCAGGTGATACATACTCATAGCAATCACATCATGGAGGTGTGTACTTGCTATCCATGGGAGAAACATGACATCAGTGTATGATTCCAATACCATGTACTATTCAACTGAGTGAGAGTTGGTACCCAGTGCAGATTTACTCTGTGATGCTCGGCACCTGGCTTGAGCTATGGCTGGTGTCACCCATATGGTCCCCACAAACATCCACACAAGAGGCCTATAATTGTGCCCATCACCATAGGCGTAACATCACATGTGTTTTGGGCACCCAAAAATGCACAATGCATTTCTGGAGTCTAGAAAGTCAGAGTTGCACACTGCATTAACTTTCCTCTAAACATTGTCCACATGTTTACTGCCTGCTGCATCCTATACAATATGACTCCGGGAAACACAGGGACACAGCCAAGGTATGATGATGATGCAGAGGAACCATCAACCACATACCCCCCTGTACCAGCTCAAGATGCAGGGTGGCACATCAGTGACAAGCACAGCATAATTAGGATGCCATAGTGTACAGATCTTTAAATAGAGACAAGATGTGCAGCACAGCAGGCTTGTCTCTAGGATGCTAGGTGCTACCATATAACCCTCTGGAGAGGCACCTTCATCATACACAGAAGCAATACTACTGTTTTAGGGAGACCAGTCTGGTTAGATATTCTAACCTGCATGTGCCACACCCCCTATAAGTTTCACAAATTTGGCAGGGAAGCATGCCCTTGGGAACTCAGTGTGGGACTCCTTCCTAGACCTAAGACAGCCGGTTCCATGGTGGTACCAGGCATGCCATCATCATTAACAGTATCTAAGGCAGGCTTGCTTGGCTTTTACACAAGAAAGAAGGAAACTATAGTCTGTGCCTGCCCTGGTTCAGCAACAGCAGTGCCCATGCCAACCACAGCCACACCATTCCTGGGGACTGTCAGATTCATGCAAAAGGTAAAATATGTGTGTTCCAAAGCTATGAAATGGATTCATTGAAAACCACATTCATCAAAAAAAATAATATACACACACACACACATACACACACACACACACACACACACACACACACGATTACCGGTCAAAACACTGAGCTCTCATATGAACAAAAGTTCTTTTATATGGCGTTTCTGTTGGCAGCCTATAGTATGAGATCATGTTGTAGCAGGATAAGGGAATTCGCCCTTATCCAACTATTTTGCAAACTTAGTGTTGGCATACATAGTTAGCAGGTGATGAGGGCCGACTGCACAGTCAAAAAATAGTTTTATGATTATTTTAGATTCGCTCTAAAATGATCACTCTTTTTTCTTGCCCTCACAAGGGTGTTCAGTGTTAAATGAGACATATATTTACACACACACACACACACACACACACACACACACACACACACACACACACACACATGCGCGCACTAACACGCGCTCATTTTAGTTGTAGTTTACTATTATTGACAAACAGATGGTCAAGAGTTGTGTGAGATCACATGAATAATGGGGTTGGGAAATATGCCTTTTCCTATTGTTGTACAATCTCAGAGTTATATATAATTAGGAGGAGGGTGTAGGGTGTGCATGCTCTGAGGTAGTGTCTTAGATCATGCACAGTTTGATGTCACAATTTCCATGTCAATTATATTTTGTAGATGCTTCATGTGTGAATGTTGTGGTGTTAAACTGGAAGTACCAACTAGATCCATGCAAATAGAGATGCCTAAAAGCAAACCATTGGGGCGGTTTTCAACCATTAATAAGCTTATGTAATATAAGGAAGGCACTCCTAAACCAATATAGTAGAACAAATTAAAACATCAAACAGCTAGATAAGTAAATAAAAAAGACACAAGAAAAATGAAGGCATCCCATGAGCTTACTTAGACTAACTACAGAAGACAGAGGAAAAAATAAAAATCCTTCTTTAGCTATGTCTTAAAAATAAGAAATAACAGCCAACACTGCTCTAAGCATATTCATGAAGGTACTAACTGCCTCAGTCCAGTAGATATTGCCAGCATACTGGTAAATAATTTTAGTGCTAACTTCACCCTAGTGACATCTGTTCCAGACACACTTATTCCTGATGGTATAATAATCAATAATACTTCATCCAAGTGGCTTGACATCATATGCTATTGTCTAATTAACAGCACTAAGCAAGTACTTGTGGACCCACTACTCAACCTCTTCAACCTAAGCCTAGCAACTGGCTTTGTCCCATAGTAGTGGTGTACAGCTGCCACAAGAGTGGACCTACCACAGAGATGCTGGGAAATACAGACCCACCAGCCTGATAAGTCCCATGGTTTTGCATACAAGACTCATCACAGTTGTATCATCAAAAATCTTATCAGACATCACTTCAGCATCTTAGCTTTGTAAAGGGTAAATCCTATATAACGAATCTCATGAACCTCTAAGTGGATTTCACAGGTTATAGCCAGTGGACAAACTGTCCACACAGTGTAGACTGACCTCACCAAGGCATTTGATACTAAAACACATGCAAATACAATAAGCAAGTTGAGGGAGCTCTAAATTGATTCTGGTTTGGTGGATAGCCAAGTGGCTTAAAGACAGGACTCGTATAGTAAGAGTAGGGACATGCATTCTATAAGGGCGTGAAGATAACTAGTATAGTTCCACGGGAATCAGTGCTGGGACTCCTGCTGTTAAGCATCTCCTTCTCAGATCTCCACTTATCAAAAAAGGATCTTTGGTTAACAAATTTCAGGCATTTGGAAATTATTGTCAAGTCTTTGACATACACGTACTCTTGCAGGAACTTATGTGTGGCAATAGCTGGTGTACTAAAATGGGTTCAAACTCAACACCAAAAAGCACAACATTGTAGCATTTGGCAATAATCCAAAAAATGCTTCACAGAGTAATCAAACAATACAAAAAATGCTGTGGTTGTGCATTTCAAGAACCAGTTCAGGTTTGTATCCAGTGAAACTGTATTGCAAGTAAACAAATAAATAACAAGAGTTAAGCACTTTTGTTCTACATTAAGAAATTCGTCACAGCTACATACACTCTCTCCATTTTGGTTTAAATAAACAATGCAATTAAATGACAAATGCAAACCTTTAGGTATTCTTTGTTAAAAATGTTTTTTATTTAACATATTTGCAATATATAAACTCAGAAAGGAAGAAAATCAACAGCACATACTGTTATACAGTGTTAGGAATACACGAGGCATCAAGGTGATCTTATACAATTAACACATTAACACTCTTGGTACTTTAACAGCAGCATTTCAAGGCTAAACCTGAATAACTGGATAAACAACTGGAACTTCACAAAGCAAAGTAAGTCCACAGGAACGTCCACAAAACACAATTTATTAAAACCACAAATAAATACAATGAAGAGCTTTTTGTTCAGTAAAATGGCTGAACCTAAAACAAATGGATATAGCAACATTACTGCTAGATTTTAAATTATATGTTAGGAAACTGAAGTTGTCTGTATTAATGGGCAACCAAACTCAGAATGAAAATGCCTTTTATGTACCTAGTAGATTTAATCCACCGATTCATCCAACACTTTCTCTTTTTGACTGCATATGGGAGTTGGATTTTAGATCGAAATTTGGGACTGTGTACAGTAACTTTAGCAAGGGCAATGTGTCAAAAACAGCATGGGAAGCCTTAACCAAGTGTAGAAATGTACCAATACGTATAATTAAACCACATAAAGGGGGTGGACTGGTAGTTATGCACAAGTCTGATTATTCAGAAAGAATACATAATGTACTCAGTAGTGATGTTTACACAAAGGTTAGTTTAAATGAACTGAATGTAGCTTACAGTCGGATCAGGTCTTACATTAATGACTTGTTGATTGATGCACTTATTGATGTTAACATGTACAACTACCTTACATCACCATCCCCTAAAACACCAATACTGTTTGGCATCCCTAAGATTCACAAATCTATTGAAAATCCACCAATGAGGGCCCTAGTAGATGCTAGACAGTCAATCACTTACCCGTGTGCAAAACTTGTTGATTCAATACTTAAGAAATATATCGCACATGAGCACCAGATTTGTAGGGACTCATGGTCTTTCTTGTCTAATATCAACAACTTAGATTACAGAGACGGTTATAATTTTTTTAACAGTGGACGTCTGTGATTTATATATTTCCATTCCACATGTTTTGGGAACAGAATGGGTAGTGGACTACATGAGAAGTAAAGGGGCCCTCACAGATCAAATGAGACTAATAGAGGAGTTACTGGGGATCATCCTGGCAAACAATTATTTGATGTTTGACAAGGAATTCTATTTACAGCAAATTGGGGTAGTAATGGGCTCACCATGTGGAGCACGTTTTGCCAACATGGTGATGGCCCATTGGGAACACCAATTTATTTTGAGTAATGAAACTATCAATAATAACATCTACTTCTACACATGTTTCCTTGATCACATATTTATAATTATTAAAGGTGACAGTAATAAAGCCAAAGATATGGTTAATTACTTAAACAACACAACCAACTTCTTAAAATTTATGAGTTAATTTCATGAGGACACAATAGCTTACCTTGATATTGAACTAAAGAAAGATAGTTTAAAACAAAAGCATACATCAAGAATTTATAGAAAAAAGACATACTGTAACACTTTCTTGCACTTTAATAGCTCGCACCCATTTCATCAAAAGAAATCTGTACTTAAGGGTCAACTGGTTCAGGCAGCAAGAATGATTAGTGAGGAGACCCAGTTTGAGGAAGAATGCATGAACCTAAGCCAGATGTTTTTACAAAGGGGTTACCAGAGACCCTTATAACCCAAGTAATTACAGTGGTCAGTCTAAACAGAGTTCAGGTTTCTATATACCTATTTTATTTAGGGGAGAAATGTCTACTAATTATAGCACAAGGATTGGTTTTGTATTAGCAACTCAGCTGGATATTATGAACAACACTTCGAACAACACCACAAGCTTCCAATACTCTAAGTTTTGTCACCACCTTTACCATAGATGTTCAAGAAATGAAGAGGATATTAATTAAAACTAGGCTCTCCTCACCTCAGATAAGGACATTTCACAAAAAGTCGGGCTATCTCCTATGGTTATTTATAGGAGAGGGGAAAAACGTAAAGAACCTGATAGAAACCAAAGTTCTACACACCAGTAGAAATCCTGATATGTTTAAATGTGATTCTTGTAACCAATGTAAATGTGTCGAAACGGCTATGTTTTAAGATCGGGTGTAAGAACTTTAATACTAGGTATAGATTTAACTGTAATTCAAGATCAATAATTTACCTAGCCCAATGTCAAAATTGCCCAGCATTTTACATTGGTAAAATGGACCGCAAATTCAGGGAACATGTATATGAACCCATGTACCGTATAAACAGGAACAAGCAGGAAAATGCATTGGCACGTCATTGTGCAGACTACCCAACATACAAGTTTAAATTTCGAGTCATTGACCAGGTCTGAACTGACATTAGTGGGGTTACTATACCTTTATTATTAGAAAAGTTAGAGTTAATGTGGCAATTAAGGGCAAACTCCAGTTACCCCCCCCCCCCGGGGTTAAGTGAAATCTGTTCTATAGCTTGTATCCTGAAATTAAAAAGTTTGGAGAGATGAAGTTTTAGTTTTAGTAACAATACAGTTTGTATATAATTACATTAGTCATTTAACTGTTTTAATGGTTACATATTGTGTTTGTGTGAAACTTACTGTCCATTGAAAAGTATTTTGTTTTTTCTGCATGACCAAACTGCAACACTAAGGGTTAAAGTAAATCACTAATTAAGTCACATGTTTAACTAGGACTGTTATTTAATAAGCTGTGGGTTAAGGCTTTTTTCATCTGAAGAAGTTTAGGCATTTTACTAAATGAAACGTGCTTCATTTTATTTATGTGTTGTTTTAATAAATTGTTTTGTGGAAGTTCCTGTGAACATTTCAAGGCTATCCTAACCACTACAAGTCTTATTACAATTTATAGATCTTATTCTGATCGCTTCTTTTTCAGTTTTACATAGTACTGCTGTTAAATTTAAAAATCATTTGAACATAGGAGCGAATTTTGATTTCCAGTATTTTGTAGTAACTATTTTAGCAACTGCCAAAAGACTCCAATATTTTGTTTGGCTTTTATGGATACAATATAACGCCACTTCTGAAACACAACAGCACCACCATGATACGAAAGCAAGCAAATCCACTACACGTCAACTGTAAGAACCAAATCAATCCACAGCTGGAAAACTGTGAAACCAATAAGAATTTTATTTCATAGATAAAATGTTAAGCGCTTTCACTCACGAAAACTGTGTACTTCATCAGAACAGTCATTCACTTCTACAATCTGTTTAAATACATAATGGCGCCAACAGATTTAAAATCAATCAACCATTCTTAAAGAGATATAACTGATAAATATAAAAAGATTACTAAATATGCATAATATAACATTTAATGTAAAATATAATATAAAATACGTATAATACAAAGAAGTGATCATCTTCTTCTATCCAAGAAAGGTTTAATAGATATAAAATCATTCAATCCTGGAGGGTTATTAGCGTCAGTAAAAAACTGCCACCATATTTTCCTACATGCCAAAACATTCTTAATATCACCCCCCTTAGGGTCGGGAATAATATTTTCCAAAATACCAAAAGTAAATTTGTGTTCAATTCCATGTTTTTCCACATGTCTATATAATGCATTTTTATTGTCCTTAGTCCTAATACTATATAGATGGGCATAAATCCTCTTCTTGAAACACCGCTCTGTCCTACCTATATAGTATCCAGGACATTCCGTGCATTTAGCCAAATATATGACATATCTGGTTGCACAATTCCCTTTTACAAACGATCATAGTTCTATTGATATTATCCAAAACCAAACCCTCACTTTCGTTTATAACTTGGCATTGATTAACTTTGTTCACGTTTTGTAGTGTGTTTAACCCTATTCTCTAGTCCCATATTCCTAACACCTTGCTCTAAATATCCTTTGATGTTTCTGCCCATTTTATATACAAAAGTTGGTTTCAAACCTACAACCTCTTTAATTTCTTCATCTACCGTTAGGATATTCCACATATTGGAAATAATTTCCTTGATGTTATTAGTATAGGGTCCATATTCTATAACACATACTCTCTTAGAACTTTTCAAAGTAGTTGCCTTCTTGATATTTGACATATTCCCTTTGACCCTTGCACCCAACAATGGAATGTATTTATTACCCCTTTCTCAAAATACATAATTAAACCAAGAATCCAACACAAACTAGATAAAAGGTATATCCAGAAGCACAAAAGCAATCAAGCGGACAATCGATGAAAAATGATAAAATAAATAAAATTTATTTGGTGAGCGCTTTCGGCTGTGTGAACCCAGCCTTCATCAGACAAATTCAAACTACATAATGCAACTTTTTATAAAAGGTGTGCTTAAGAAACAATTAATCAATTAAGATGTAAAACGGCCAGAAGTACTACCTACCATATATAAATTTTACCTATACATACACTGATATATATCAAATTAATTTATTTTGTTTGTACATAATAGTATACTTCCTATGTGAAATATATATGACACTATATAATTTAATTTAAAAATACATATAAAAATATTATTGTATGAAAATATTGATGTAAAATTAATAATAAATAATAATAAATAATAGCTAGAAATTATGCTGAATTCAATGAGCCCATTATCTATTTATACCCTTTAATTTTAAAGGCCTTAATCCCTGGCCTTAATGATTCCATTTCAATCACCAGTATTTTAAAATTAAAGGGTATAAATAGATAATGGGCTCGTTGAATTCAGCATAATTTCTAGCTATTATTTATTATTAACTTTACATCAATATTTTCATACAATAATATTTTTATATGTATTTTTTAATTAAATTATAGGTATAGTGTCATATATATTTCACATAGGAAGTATACTATTATGTACAAACAAAATAAATTAATTTGATATATATCAGTGTATGTATAGGTAAAATTTATATATGGTAGGTAGTACTTCTGGCCGTTTTGGCGGTTTTTACATCTTAATTGATTAATTGTTTCTTAAGCACACCTTATATAAAAAGTTGCATTATGTAGTTTGAATTTGTCTGATGAAGGCTGGATTCACACAGCCGAAAGCGCTCACCAAATAAATTTTATTTATTTTATCATTTTTCATCGATTGTCCACTTGATTGCTTTTGTGCTTCTCAATACATAATTCCTCACATCTTCCAACATCTCTATTTGATAATTTCTATCTAAAAATAGACTAGTAATAAAATTTAACTCATCAACAACATCTTCATAATTTGATGTCATTCTAATGGCTCTTACACATTGCCCCTTAAAAATGTTGTACTTCATTTTTCTCAGATGATTGCTTGAGTATTCTAAATAAAAATTAGTATACGTACTTTTTCTATAAATTTTCGACTTGAACTCATTTGACCCATCGAATACATAAGTATCCAAATAGGGAACCCCATCCTACTGTATTCCATAGTACCAGAATAAAAAAGTGACCACCCCCTACAAACTATCTTGCTGTTTTAAAAATAGTGACTCTCCACTAAACTTTTTAGACAGGTAAAACTTAAGTTACCTACTTTCACATCTAACTCCTCACACTGCAGTGTTTAGGATAAACCATTTTTTTTCATTTTACCTTTAAGCATCTATTGAAAGACCACCAGTTATTGGACAGCCCACATTATGCCTCTCAGTAGTCATCTTAGGATTAGTGCTTCTGTTTTCTCCTGGTGAGAGAAGGAGTGCAGTTACATTATTTCCTGGAGACTGTTGATCACCAGAAAGCTTAATAACTGCTTTATATGTGACAGCTTGGAATCTGTGCTTATATTCTGATCCTGGTGGGAGTAGGAGCAGAGTGCATTGATTCCTGACTCTTTCTGGTTGGAGAGTGAGTGTCTGTGCTTAACGTACCCGATTGGTCTGGTTGCTATTGGAGGCATCTACCAGAAAAAGGCTACAAGCCTGCAGACCCTTGCAACATCTGGAACAAGACTGTGGATCACCAAACAGGCCATGGCCTGCTTCTCTTCTTGGGATTGGTGTTAACATTTTGCTTTTGGTGACAGAAGAAGCAAAGGAGTATTGTTATCCCAACAGAGTGAAGCTGTGCTGAAACCAGCATTAGTAGTAGCCAGGCAGTAGCCATTAATGCGACTCCCCTCTTTTCATCATTCTTGACAAGCTAATTTTTTTATTTTTCAGTAAGTACTGCTTGATTTCTTTCTAACTTCAGAATATCTGCCTAAATACTTCATCCTTAAATGTTCAGGGTCTACATATTAGTTTCTCCTCAAGTGTTTGGCAGTGCTCTGTACAGACTCAGACGCTTTGAGTGACATATTTCCTGTAAAAGGCTTCAGTACTTAATATATTGAGCTCATATCCAGGCATGTCTAAAGGTCAGTTCCCTGTGCTTTTTCCTGTCAACCTGGTGAACTCAGGCATTCTGAGGCAATGTAGCAACTGCCTCATGTACACAGACAACCCTCTCCTCTTACCTCCCAACACTATGATTTGTGAGAGATGCACATATATAGCCAAACTGGAAGGCAAGCACTCTCCAGCCAAGACTGGATTAGCCAGTCAAGAGGAGAAGGTTAACATCGGCACCACACCACATTCAACACATAGCCCTCCAGAACTTACACCATCACAACCCTCGCATAGTTACACAAAACACACACCTACTTTCATGGAGGCTCTCACTAAAAATCTGCCCAAACAACAGAGACCACCGAGGCAGAAATGCAAACAACCACCACATCCAAGCACAAACCATAAGACACATAGCTCACATAAAGTGTGCCACTCAACCAAAGCCCATAAGGCAAAACAACTTACCCAATACACTAGTCATAGGTGAATCAATAGTAAGGCACACTGATGTCCCACTCACTAGGTTAAATAAGGAGAAAGTTATGGTCAGCTGCCTGATGGGTGCCAGAATCTGCCCCATAATGCATGCACTTAGGTCACTCCATAACAGGTAAAAATATGACTCTGTCATTGTCCATGTTGGTGTGAATGACCTGAGCCATACCTCCCTGGACTACATGAAAAGAGACATAGAGGAGCTCTCGGATCTTGTAGCCCAGGCAGGTATGACCCTAGCTCTGAGTAGCATCCTACCATCACTCAGAATGATACTACAGTCCAAGCAGAAAATGATTGACTTCAACAATTGGCTAAGTTTCTGGTGTCATTCTAAGGGGATTTAGTATCTGTCTGCCTGGGATGACATGATCGACAGACCTCGATGATTCGCCAGAGATGGCCTGCACTTGTTACCCCAGGGATTCCAGATACTGGCCAAGGCTCTTGCCACCCTATAGTGTCTTTTTTAGGAAATGTCCTGAAGACAAAATTACCACCATAACAGCTACAAACAAACGAAATGGAGAACATCGACATCTGTGCAGTGACTGAGACCTGTTTCAAGGCTCCAGAGAGCACCCCAGCACTACTAGGCTATAATTCATAACACACCTTTCCGCCCCTAAACCTGGACAGAAGCACTAAAGGCAGTGGTGTCTCCATATTCATAAAGGATATGGACACCTCCTGACTAGTAGCCCAACATAACGCATCAGTGATACTTCAGGTACAACTAACACTTGGTAAAACTGCAATCCAGGTTGTAGCCTGCTATAGATCCCCTACCATATCCCAAGACTCCCAATCCATATTTCTAAATAAACTGGAAAATATTAGGGTACAATCCAATACCCTTATACTGGGAGACTAACTACTCCTCCATTAACTAACTACCCCTCCATTAACTGGGAAAATTACTCATGTACCAACACACTTGCTCAACGTTTTCTGGAATTAATTAATTCCAAACACCCTGGACCAACTCATTCTTACCCCCACCAGAGGTAGAAACATCCTTAACCTGGTCATTACTAACATGGACGACCTTTGCTCTACACCTGTAATCAAGTCCTCCCTGGTCAGATGTGACCACAAGCTAATCATCATGGATATCCACATCCCACCCTCACCCCTCCCAAAGGAAACCACCATAAAACACTTCTCCAAAGCCAATTGTGGGCTTCTAAAATCAGAGGTGGCTAACTTCATGGCACTGATGCAAATGGAAAATAGGTGCATGACTGCTGAATCATACACCAATGCACTGTATGACCACATACACAAGTGCATGGAACAGGCCATACCAAACAGAACCAAGATGCTATCCTCCAAAAAAGGAAGCCAATCTGGTGGTCCCCACCATAAACAAACTCTACAACAGAAGGAAAAAACTGTTGCAGAAAAGGGTAAATTCCCAAGACTGGAAAAACTCCCTTGTTAGCCTCAGCAAAAAAACTGGGATCCCTCATCAAATCCTCTAAAGTTAACTATAAAAACAAAATTGCTGCAGATTCTAAAGAAGACCACAAGGCATTCTATAGTTATGTCAAGAATCTACATGGCAAGACTCAGATCTGCTCCGAGTTACAGCACAATGGCAATACATATACAGAACCAACTGATATTGCCAACATACTGGCCGACAGGTTCAGTGTGAACTTTACCCCCCATTCACCCCCTAAAGGGCCTATCACAATACCTGTGCAATGCCAAGTCCCCATTATCACAGTTACACAGGTAAAAAATGCTCTGTCCAAAGCCCAGAATACAGCTTCCATGGGACCTGATAATATCCCTGGCTGTGTTCTACATGAATTACAAAGTGAAGTGGCACAACACCTGAGTACCCTGTTCAATCACAGCCTAATTTCAGGCTTTGTTCCTGCCGAATGGTGTACTGCTACAGTCATCCCACTTCACAAATGGCGAGCGACTACAGACCCTGGGAACTACCGCCCCATTAGTCAGACAAGTCTGATATGTATGGTTATGGAGCGCATCATCATGGACCTTATAAATAAGGACATAGGAAATCTCCAAACTCTGGAACAGTTTGGGTTTATAAAAGGTAGATCATGCCTGCACAACCTGATAGACTTCTTTGAGTCTATCACCAGAGCTGTGGATGATGGCAAGGTAGTTCACACAGCCTACCTAGATCTTGCCAAGGCCTTCCACACCATCACTCACTCAGGAATCATGGGTAGACTCACTAAACTAGGCATAAACCCCTATGTCATAAGATGGGTTGCCAACTGGCTCACTGATAGAACCCACACTGTGAAAGTAGTGGACTCCAAATCTGACTAATGACCAGTTACAAGTGGTGTCGCATGGGGATCTGTCCTAGGTCCCCTCTTGTTTGGCATCTACTTCTCTGAAGTTCAAGCCAACATAAAGGGACTCTGGCTGACCAAGTTTGCAGATGATTGCAAACTGGGAGCCATTACTGATTCTCCAACTGATGTAGATATTCCACAAAAAGGCCTCACTGACACCAATGACTCAAGCAGAAATTATTGAAGAGGACACCACCCACTTTAATTCACACTTCCGATCCCTCATATGTTCTTCTAATCAATCTTATAATTGTATCAGGGAAAGCAAATGCTTTCATTGCCCTGCTCATGAAGTCCAAGTCTACTCTGTCAAATGCTTTCTCTGCATGAAGACCCACCAATTAAAGAGGTACTTTCTTACATTCTGCTTCCCTCTGGATCATCAGTATTCTGTTAATATTGTCAAATGTTTGCCTCCCCTCCACAAGACCACACTGATCCATATCTATCGATTTTAGTATCAATTTTGCCGTTCTTTAGCCATTACAGACAAGCACTTTATAATCATGGTTTAGTATTAAAATGGGCCTATATGAAGCAGAATCCAATGAACTTTTACCATCTTTAGGTATTACCATTACCATAGCATTCTTCTGGGATGCTGGCACTTCTCATCCTCTTAAAATACTGTTAAAACATTCCAGATCTTTATCAGTTTTTTCCCTCCTAACTTCCAAACTTCCACAGGAATACCAGCCATTCCTGGGGACTTCCCTGTAGATTGGTTATACATAGCCATTTTTATCTCATCCCTTCCTATCCAAACTGTTAGTAATTGAGCTTCATCTACCTCTACCTTTGGCATATTTAATTCGTCCATAAACATTTCTATTTGTACTTTTTCTGGATTTCCATATTTCTCTGCTTTATACAAATTTCCAAAATATTTCTAATACTTCTACAGGGTCTCCTGTTCTCTTCCTTGTTATAGGCTCCCTAAGCTTGGGGACTACCCTGTCCAGTTTCTGTTGCCTGAGTTGTGCTAACAGTTTTTGTGCTCTAGAATTACTATCAAAAATAGTTGCTTAACAGCAGTCTTTCTAAACTCATGCATTTTATCAAGGTAATCCCTTATTTTCTGTTTAGCATTCTGCAGTTGCTTCTTTTCTTGTTCTGAGAGTTTCCCCCTATGTTGCAATACTTTAACATTTGTCAATCCCTCTAAATAATTCTTGTTACTGTTTAACCATATCTCCCTTTATTTCCAACCTAGTTTTAAACTCCACTTTAATTTTATCCCACTCCTTAGCTATGTTTTCAAAAGGTAATTTTATTTTTTCTAGTAGCTCTTGAATTAATTCCACAACCCATTCCTTAAATTCCTCTCTTTTCAACTGATAAGTGAGAAAGCACCAGTCTGTGATTTTTATTTCATTAACTTGCATATTTATTTTAGTTATTATTGGTGCCTGATCTGAAATAGTTATTGGATGCTTTTCAAGGCCTTCAATTAAATGCACATGTTCCTGAGAGATATAAAATCTATTTAGCCTAAGCCCAGTTTTTGTATCTCCGTGAGTAATATGTAAATTCACTCAACTCCTAGTATTGAATTCACATCTTCCATGCCAAGCATTTTCACAAGTTTCTTCAAAAATCTACTCTCCTTTGTTATATTTTCCCTTCTAGGTGCCCCAGACGCATCTTCACTGTTGCAAACCAAATTCCAGTCTCCACCTATAAGTAATATTCCTTTCTGAAAGCTGATTATTTTTCCGAGAATTTTCTTAAGCTCCGCTATAGCAGTTTTAGGGAGGATGTAAATGCATGCCAGTGTAATCCTCCTGCCTAGCCAGTAGCCCCTTAGTGCTATGGATCTTCCATTATTACCTTTTCCCCCTCTTCTATCACTATTGGGGCTCCTCTTGCAGTTAATATAAGTACTCATCTTTTCCTTTGCCCCAGATATTCTGCTGAATAACCATTATGAAAACCTTTCTTTATCAAATCCACATGCTCCGTTCTTTCTAGGTGTGTTTCCTCTAGCATTGCTATTTGCTTTCTACACTTTTTAATATAATTCACTACTCTTTCTTTTTTATATTTATCTGTAAGACCATTCATATTGAAAGACATTACGGAAAGCATAATTTTCTTATATAGTTATTATTACCACCTTTTATATACAACTGCTATTTTGCTAAATGTTTAGTTTCAACTTTTATGTTACATGTATATACTGTTTGGCAGGTTGGTCTTTTATACAGTTGTTTCATGTCATATCCATTTGGGCCTATGTCACATCTAACATAACTTTTTGTTTTTTGAAAGCCTTCAAACAGAACAAATAACCCCCCCAAAAAACCCTCCTAAAGCCTATGAACTTAACAATAACACACAAAAACGATGTACCTCTTCAAATATTGAAGTTTTTGCTTCCTAATAAGAACATAAGCTCTATGTTGATAACTTTAGTCTGTCTGTGTAGCTAACCAAAAAGAAAGGTTAGTCATGCTAAAACGCATGGTACAGCCTGTGCTATTTGATTTTGTTTATCTTTATAATTCTCCCATTTGAGAAAACACTTGAATGCTTTCCGTAAACACTTTCTCCAAGCCATTTCTCTTTATCAAATTGTTGTCTAGTGAAAGCAAACCAGACACAAAACTGCTGAAGGTACATTGTTTATCAGAAAAAAAGCCTTACAATATTCAATATTCTTTTTCATTTACATGCTTTGTAATAAACTTGTTACTGGATAATGCGCTTACGGTTTTTATCCAGTCATTTCCCTATGCAGGCATGGGAAAAGCACACTGATTTTTTTTTTGTCATACTCTCTTAACAAGACCCTTCCACTCTCCCCCATCTCCTCCCCTCCTCATTTTTTATTGCAGTGCCTACATTTCTCAAAACTGAACAAAGAAAAAGAGAGTAGAAAGGTGAACAAGAAAAAAAACAAAAGCACCTTTTTCTATTACTATCCCCATTGCATTTAAAAAAAACAAAGAACTTTACTTCAAGTCTAACTGGTTTTGTATTATCTTTAAAGCTGTCACACCTGAGAAAAACCGTGATAGTTTTCAGGGAACATTAGTCAATTTCTCTCAGCAAATGTCATTCCAGACTGTCTCCAGTTTCTCTTTATCAGATTGTTTCCATGGAGGCATGTAGACCAGCTACAGAAATGCTACTTAGTATACATATTTGCAAGTGCTAGAAAAAAGGCCTTATAATATTCAATATTCCTTTTCATTTACTTGCGCTCCGTCTTAAAACAAAGGTCCTTAATCAGTCATTTCCCCATGCAAGAAAGAAAAACGCACATTAATTTGAACTGTCATGCCCCCTTAACCAGGCTCTCTTTTTTTTGTTTTAATCATCATTACATTGCCTATTTTTCTCAAAACTGCAGAAGGAGAAAAAAAAGAGGAGAGAAAAATAAAAACAATACCCATTCACAATCCACATTACACCCAAAAATAGCATTGAAAGAAAACCATGCAACACAGATACAGTGCTATTAAGAAAATAAAGTGTTTTCTTTACTTACAGTTAGTGTTCTCTCCTCTCTTCCCCTCCCCAAAACATTTTTCCAAACATTAATGACATGAAGTAGGGCATATACTTTAGAGTCCTCTAGTCAGCAAACAAATTTTAAAGAAGTCCAATATTCCAGATTTTCTTGTGTCATATTTCACAAATATATTTATTGCATTGTAATCCCACAATAGGTTACTGATTTTATTACTGTTCTTCTCCATTACCCAAATCCTGTCTCTGCTTCCTTTCCAATGTACTCTTGATTCTTCTAGTCAACTCTTATGCCCCCTTCTTTCTCTCAAAAATTTTCTTTTAAAATACCGGAAAAGCTTTTACAGCTGCAGTCTGTCTGTGGTCTTTATTACCAAAGGAACAAGAAGCCAAATCTCCTTCTGTTTCACAGCTCAGTTTTTGTTGGAACAGCAGTTTGAGTTTAACACCTGCATCTTGATATCATCGGAATAGAGGAATGGATTTACTTCTCTGTTGCCTGGTGTACAATGATTAATCATTCTCCACAAACATGCTGGTGTCTCCCATTTTTAGTATTTTGTCCTTCTGTCACCGTTTTGACAAAATCAACTCTTTCTGCTGGTAGGATTGCATCTTTACAATTAAAGGTCTAGATTGCTTTTTTATAGCTAGATTTGGAGCATACACATGATGTGCCCATTCAACTAACAAGTCCTGCTGTGGAATATCAGTCCAGTTGCTTATTTGTGCTTTCATAAATTTAATACAGTCTGTTCAGACCAGCTCTTTTGGTTTGGCAGAAAATCTCAAGTTTTCCTTACATGCTATGTCCTCTAATTCTATTATTTTTTAAAACATTTCTTCCTGAGCAGTCTCATATTCAACCAGCCTTTTCTTCATTTCAACCTCTGAGTTTCGCAGCTTTATCATCTCATCTGAATATCTGTTTAAAGCATCTTCCATTTGTTCCAGCCTTTTGTTGTTTGTGTGATATACTCTTATCAGTGTTTTGTCTGTTTTAACCAGGTTGGTACACAGTTGTCTTATATCATCCTGTAGGTTATTGGAAGTCAAGTCTGAAGGTTGCATTACTTTTTGCTGAACAGCTGCAGAACTCTCCCTAGACAGTGTTTCTTCCTCACTTTTTGTAGCTGATTTTTTTCCAGGTCTTCTGTATTTTTTTATTCCTGGCATCAAGGCAGTGTACTTACTAGCCAGTTACTGAAATTCACCCATAAACACATGTATACTGGCCTTCTCTATTGAGTTTCTGTTTTCACACTGGGAGAGCTAGAAACTAGCTGGTACTCTATGTGCAGCCATCTTGGAACTCCTTATTTCAGGTAGTCTTAGTGAATCTAATAACATAAAATATACAAGAAGCTTCGAAGTTCACATGACCTAGCTTCAAATTTCAGCTTACAGAACATTTTCAAATATTTTTATATAGTTTTTATGTAAATTATACAAAATCTTGTACATTCAAATTTCCGCCATATGTAGGTATATGTAATACATATCTTTCTTATAAGCAGTTTATTATTGAAATAAAATGTTCTGTCTTATTTTCCCACTAATATTCTATATAACTTGTACTTCTACACTCTTCTCAACAGTTATTTAATGTCACCTCTCAATTAGAGATTATAGTATATGTCAATATATTTCTTAGCTTACTAATAATACTCATTTATTTTACATAGTAGATATATTATTCCTTGTGCATTTGCACATTATTCATAAGATGTTTACTATTTTCATTAATTCCAGTGTTATAAGCAAGCCTAACTATATATATATATATATATATATATATATATATATATATATATATATAATTATACATAATAATTCCTGCTTGTTGAATTTGAATGTGTGATTTTAGTCATTGTGAACTGCTGTTCTGATCTAAGCTTCACATCCTGACATTAGAATTTTATCACAGCATGTGAAAATGACAACTCACAGCACACATCAGCTGCTAATTTCCTCTGTAAGTTTCTCAGTTTTCTTAATTCTTTGAAACGGTTGTAATCAGAAAAAAGCATGTAACTTTACTTCTTTCTATTAATATGTACGATTAGAGTTAATAACACTTCAGCATGATCTATTAACATTCAGCAAAATGTAAGCAAATTATATGTAACAGCTTAATATAAAACATTATTATAGCTTTTATTTTTACTGGTTTTCTTCATGTCCAAATAAATATTTACAAAAAAAGATGTTATTTTGAGTAGATTTCTCACATATATACTTGAAAAGAATGAAAAAGAAAGTTCCTGTTTCCACAGACATCAATGATGAACTTTGACCTAGATTTTCATCAAACCAGCTCAAGGAACAGGTGGGAAGCTGGACAAGCAAGAATGAAGCATTTTCACACAACTGGAACATTTTTGTGTTCTCAAGCTTTTTAAGTGGTATTTACATCATAAATGACATGTGAAAGGAATGTCTTACACAGAAACAAAGAAAACAAAATCACCAGCACTATAACACTTCTATTTAGCATATTACTTAGTTTTGATATTCAGTTAACCTAGCAATGCATATATCAAGCAATGCATATACCAAGCAAAGTTAAACAATTAAAATAAAATTCTTAACTTATAAGTTACCAATTCTACTGCTTATAATCTAATGACATTCTCTTAGATGAAGTATTTGTTTAATATTTAGAAATACATTTATAAGTTTAGCTAAATTAAATATATTAACTCTTTCACTGTAAATTTAGCAAAACAGTAAAACGATCCATTTAAATTCCTTATCAAGAAAAATGTTTTAGCTTAAAATATAAATACATACTTACATACAAAATAAAACAAAGAATAATCCACAGGGTAAATGCTTTGTTGCAAAAAAAGTTAATATAAATGAAAACAAGGCAAGTGCTCACAATGAAACAACCAAGCAGATTCTTGAAACCCTTAAGTTCTTTGTTCATAGAATTTATTATAAACAGCAGTAAAAACAATTACGGTAAGCGCTTTCACTAATAAGCTTCCTCAGACCATCTAACACTTAATAAAACAAAGACTCTATATATAAAAAATTAAAAACCATTGTCCAATCACAATGATATTCCAATTAAGTCATACAGCTTCTTAAAAGGACAATGTCATATCACATAAAACTGAATCTGTTACCATATAAAACATTACATAGTACATTATTCAATGGAAAGAATAGGAAATACAAACAACAAATACATGTAAAAAAGGGAACAAAAATGTGGTGTATGAAGGGGTATAGTAAACATTTTTCATCTCATTTCTGTACCCTCCATTTTATAAGTAGGGGTTTGATGGATGCCCTTTCATTCAACATAAAGTGTATGAACAAAGAACATAAGGGTTTCAAGAACCTGCTTGGTTGTTTCGTTGTGAGCACTTGCCTTGTTTTCGTTTACATACTTACATACGTTTTAAAGCTTAAAGTCCAATATAAACCTTTCACTTAAAGCACAAATGTATTACTTTTATTCTCAGATTGCAGGATTTTTGTGTTATAAAGTCACTTGTTTTTAAGTTTTTAATTTTAGAAGCAGTTTTCCAGGAATTCAGTGTACTCTGTCTCTTGAGAAATATACTGTTCCAATCAATTTCTTCAGTATTATAAGGATTTTATTTTTCTTAGCAAAAGTGGATCCCTCAAGTGTGTCAAATATTTTACATCCTTCAGAAAGAAATAATTTGATCTTTACAGCAAACACCAAAGTAGTTTTAATATTGTTCTTTTCAAGTTCCTTAATCAGTTATAAGCAGGATTTTCTTTTACTCATTACGTTACTGGAATAATCATTGTCAAATCTGACTACATATTCACGTATTTTAGTAGTTGGGCTGGACCATACTGTTTTTAATAATTGATATTTTTCTAGGCTGGACATAAACTTAAGTATAATTGAACATTGTGGTGAGTTTTCCTTGTTTGAAGATACTCTCGTGGATTTATGTGCCCTTTCAATTCCAAAAGGTAAAGTTTCAGGTAGATTTAATGTTTTATGTAGCCAGGCTGTTAAGAAGTTTATTATACTGCCTCCCTCAGACTTTTCAGGTATACCATAAATTCTAATGTTATTTATCTCAGTTTATTTTCTAAATCATCAACTTTATCTTTCAGTCATTTTGTTTTAAAAGAAATTCAGTCTGAGACAAATCTTCAGTTATTCTCCCTTCATAATCATTTAAAGCTTTCTCCATACTGCTGATTTGTGCACTTTGTTGTTTCATAAGAATTTCTAATTGTTCCATCTTCTTTCTGGACTCTTCTTTGAAGTTTTTTAGTTTGGTATCCATTTTGTCCATTTTAAGTAATACATCCTGCATGCTAGCTATTAACAACTGGATGTATTTTTTAACACAAGATTCCTGAGTACCATTTCTTGAGTGGCTCATGTTGAAGGCTGTTCTCTCTTAACCAAGCAGTTAAAATTCTAACAGGAAAATTACAGCTTTTGAAGAACTTGAAGATATAAATCTTTTCCATGACTATTAGTGAATATAAGTAGCTAACAGGTAACTTCAAATATTAATTGTTTGATTATATTTTCTGTCAGATAAAAGTTTTCAGTCACAGAGCTTTTGTCAGTCTCTGCTCTTAGTTAGCAATGTCCCCTCCACTTCTAGCTATTGTTAAAGAGACAGTCACCTCAAAAATGTTAAAATACCAGAACTTACTGGTTAAAATTCAAAACATATATAAACAAACAAAAAAGAAAACTTCTTGTGACATTAAAATACAACAGTAGTAAAAAACAAACTTATAAGTTAGCAAATGTAGACAACATGTTGCAAGTTTAGCTCCTTTAATTGTAAGACACTATTAACAGAGATATATTCATTTAACCCTGGGGTCAGCGAGGCATTTAAAAACAAATGCTAATGCAATTCTAGCCTTTTCTCCCAACACCCACCTCTCTCAGAAATCTGCAACTTTTCCAACATAAAAAAACAAGAACTTTTTTAAAGTTAGTCTATACCTTTGAATGTTGACTTTGGGCATTTGTTATTATCACCTAGCTCCAGCTTGTGGCAAACATTACACTTCAAAATAAAAATGCCATGAGAAACCAGACATGTGGGTGGTTATAGGTTCATGGGTGATTATAGGTTCATAGGTAGGTACTAGGCTATCTGCCCGAGGGCATTTATAAGCCTAGCCAGAGTGTGTCAGCTTTCGCCCGCCCCATTGATTAATTAACTGATCCTCTGTCAAGCAGAGCCAATGAAGTGATCCCAGGGGTGTATTTTCTGTTACCCATCCACTCGTCAAGGTTTCTCTTGAAGAGTGTTAGTGAGGGGCTCTGCCTAATGTATTTTGGAATTTTGTTCTAAAGCATGGGGAGTCTCTCTGACAGGAATCTATCCCACCAGCATGTTCTATTTTTTGTTATGGCGAGGTTTAGCTCACTAGAGAATGTGGCTCACAGTGACTTGGATTTCTTTAGATGGAGCATGTCCATCAATTCTGAGTTAGACATGTCTTTGTAAGTCAGGCAGAGATCACCTCTGAGTAAGTGATATGCCACTGAGTACAGCCGGAGTTTTTTCAGTCGGACTGCATAGGACATATATTTGAGGCCAGTAATCTTGAAGGGTCTTGTGATGTACATCCCAAATGGGGCATTGTACTCTATGGAACCCTTTAGTAAATAGATAACTATGTTTTGTTCTTCCAAAATGGGATGACTATGCATCTTTTGTGACTGTCTCAAAGAAGTCAACCAGGTTTAGTAGGCATGATCTGCTCTTAACAAAGAACTGGGTCGGGTCAAGTGTTTGGAGGTTCCCAATGTCTTTGTTAATAAGTTCTATGATGCATAGCCTGTGGAGTGATTTCTGGGCACTGTCTGCACTGAATCTATCTGCCAGGATGTTGGCAATATCAGTAGGTTCAGTATATTTTGTGTTATTTTGCACTTTTTCAGTGGTTTGGCACTGATGTGCCTTATCAAGCATATCAAACAACTGACTGGTGTCTTGTTTACAGGGCTATGTGGGACCCAGTTGTACAAGAACTCTCAACAAATAAGACAATGAACACTATCTGTCTTTAAAATGAAAAGAGTTGGACAACGGGATGTTTGTTAATAAATTCACCCCTGGTATGACTGGCCTGATCTTCCTAAAATGGAAATGGCCTTGGGCTGAGTTGCTTGTAAAATGATATCAAATATTTATTCAATTGTTCTAACCAATTATCTTGCCTTAGTATCTAGATATTATTCCTGGTGAAGGCAAGATACTATGTGTAGTAGTAAGTCTCTGAGTGGAGAGATCCAGGTCATTAAACTCCCACATGGGAACACCAATATTTTGCAGTGACTCTGCAAATGGACACTTTTGGAACACAGGCAAGAAGCAATGGCTTTCTGTTAAAACTATATTTGGCACTGGAGTGTCACTATGGTCCAGGGTAGCCTGTAGTTGAAGTTTCCTATTTTTGGCCCTCAGCCACAGGTCTGTGACAATTCTGCTGTGCCAAACCATTGCATTAACATTCACTATCACTTCTACCCAGTGCCTTTGCCTCTCACTATGGTTCCTACCACATCACAAAGGAACCGTCCATCTGAAGGTTATCCAGGAAGAACTGATTTTTCTGGTTGTAAACAAAACAGAAAAAAAATCACAAATAAGCTGTATTGTGTAGCACTACAGTGCATACAAATTAAATTACAGATATGTGGCACAGAACAAAACTTTGATCTTATGGTCTCAACCATAAACAATTTGAAGTTTGGAAACACTGACATTTAGAAGTAGACCCACACACGCACACACACACATATATATATATATATATATATATATATATATATATATATATATAGATATATATATATACACACACACACACACACACACACACACACACACACACACACACACATATACACACTGTGTATATACATACTATATATATATATATATATATATATATATATATATATATATATATATGTATACCCAAATTTACCAACTCTGTAGAGGAACATTGTTGGTCTGCACAGAGTCTGGAAAACGTAAACATAAGTGCCACAGGAGGCCAATCTCTGGTTCTGGGGAACTGCTTGGAAGAAATATAACTAGGTATGTGGATGACATTCATGGGTATAAGGTACCATGTATGGAAAGGGGGAACTATACCCTTGTCTTTTTTATTGATATCTTCAAACCCAAGCCACTGATTCCTATTTATGGGCCAGTTCATACTGAAAGTATCCAGCACATGTGCTAATATTATGGACTAAAGTTGAGATTTTTTGTAACTCATGGTAAAATCAACTTTATATTACTCCTATTTACAACTACTTGTAAAATAAGTTCCATTTGTTAAGCAGAGTATTGTCACGCATACCCTGTAAAGTTGTTTGGGTTTAGCATGGTGAGGGAAGAACAGAACTACTCTATAGATTCTTTTGGTAGGATGCCCGAGGGGACTGAAATAATTGCTAGGCTCTCATACACTAACATAATAGCCACAGAGGGCATCTGTAGTCTGGGAGTTGGTGTTTCTCACCCAAGGGGCATAATTTTATACACTGTTTCCTATCACAAAGGATGTCCATGGCATGGGAAAAGAGAAGGGGGGAGAAAAGGGAGGAATCTCAGCACACAATGGTCTTTTCAGAAATGTGAAATCTCAAGGGAACTTTAGTGAGATGCATAAAGAAGTTATAAAGATTATGTACTACTAAGTGGAGGGATATACTCACCCAATAACAGCACAAGAGTTCTTCAAAGAATCAGAAGCCTATATGGTGGACTAACAAGAGGCAAAAATGAAAATAAAAGAAGTAACCTTATCTGAAGTGCTGCCTGACTTGCTGTAGTTAAAGTGATGTGTGACTTGCTGTTCTCTGCCTAAGTATTGTTATACTGTCTGCATTTGATTTTTTCCATCTACCACCCTACTTCTGTTGTGCTTTTAAACTTGGAAGTTTTTGAGTTGCCCTCCCCTACTATAAATCTGACTTTGGACACTCCTCCCAGTCTCATTTCATCAGCTCATTCTACTGATCAATGAGAAATCAACTGGGAAGCAGTCCCCTTAAGTCTCAAACTTGAATTATTTTCTGTTTCTACCTTTCCACTCATTAAAAATTTAATATACAACTGAAGTTTATTCAGCTAATTTTTGTTGCATTTGTACTTATTCCTAGTTTATTTAGAATTTTGCTACACATCTTTAAATTGTTCACTTGCATTTCATCTGCTGTATTTATTACTGCTTGATAGTAGCCTGAATACATTGGAACTGTTATTTCAAGCCTCTTAGTTCTGATGTAAACACTTGGGCTCTAGACTATTTATCTTACATTAGGAAGGTTTGTAGTCTACACTCTTGCAGCAGGAGAGGTAGCTTACACCCCTCTGAGTTGGGAATTCCTGGTAGAAGGCTTATTGTGTCTGCTATTTTAAAAGTGTCTTAGTTCTGGTTTAAGCACTTGGGCTCCATACCAGTTATTTTACATTAAGAAGGTTTGTGGTCTGCACTCTTTTGGGAGGAGAAGGTAGCCTCCTCCCATCTGAATTTGGAACTACTGGCAAAGGCTTATTGTGCCTCTTTATCCTAAGTGTCATGGTTCTGGTTTAAGCACTTTGGCTCAAAACTGGTTATCTTACATTACAAAGGTTTGTGGTCTACACTCTTATAGCAGGAGGGGATAGCCTGCACCCTTCCGAGTTGGGAATTTCTGGTGGAAGTCTTTTTGTGCCTTTATTTGATTTTCTGTGCCCCAAGCATTTGTAGACATTTGTGACCATGATGCTTGATAAGAACAGTGCTGCTGGTTTCTGCTGAATTCTATAAAAACTAAGTTTTACAATACCATATCCACTGCTTCAGAACTTGTTTTTCACATTGTTTTTGTCATAGTTCATTATTCGAGTGTTTCTGTGTTAAATATCGGGTCTATATTATATCATCAAATGCTTAAAAAAGCGAACGCTGATTGATCGACCTAATTTAAGTGAAAGCTTACAATCTCGAACTGTCAGATCAGCGATTTTTTTTCCCAGGGAAAAAAATTGCTAATCCAAAACACATACACAAAACACAAGCACACCAAACAAACAGAAATCCACACACATACACAGAAAATCTGATATCTAACCCTACACTAAACTATGCACACACCACTAACTACCCACTTACCTTATCCCAAACCCTAACCCTAGGGTCCGTCACTATTGCACACTCACCTCACTCGCTCCCTAACCCTAACTCACTTAAATCCGCCCTAACCCTCATGTCCACTCAATCGCACACACACCTAACCCAAGCCCTAACCCTAACTCACCTAAATCACCCTAACACTCACATCCACACAATTGCACACTTACCTGAATCCGATCGGTAACTTTCCACCATAACACTGAAAATACCGAAGCAACAGAAACGAACAACCAAATTCTTTCCCTAGGAATAGTTTCTGCTGCTTTGATATTTTGCAGTTTCGCGAAAATAAGTTCGATCAATCAGCGTTCGCTTTTTTAAGCATTCGAGGATATAATATAGACCCTAAATATCTGCACTTTTTGACCTTTCTTGCATGTTTAGTTAGAACTGCCTTGGCTCCACTTTAGTGAGAGTAGAGGTGAGCTGAGTCATTTTCATTCCTGGGACTGTGTAAAGGAAAGACCAGTGTGCTGTTTTTGATTTGCCACAGGGTATAGTTTGTGATTTTCTTTTTTTCTTTTGGGGAAACTTCTCTGTGGTTTAAGAGCTGCAGCTGCACAACACTTGGCTCATAACCTGCAAGCAAGCTAAGACTTACATTGCCATAACTGCTGTTTCAGTACTTGTTTTTCATATTGTTTTGTCACAGCTGCATTAATTGAATATTTCTGAGTTGAATATCGAAACCTTTTGAACTTTCTTTTACAGTCTTTAGTTAGGATTGCTGCAGTCTGCAGAACAACGCCTAGCAGTGATCTGTATAGATGATGATATCTTGCAGCATAATTCCTCCTTCTAATCTCTGTAGACTCCAATCTCTCACAGTGCAAGTTTCCCTTAAAATACCCTTACTATCTAGACAGATTTTTTTAAACTACTAGACTATCTAATTTACACATAACTGAGCATTGCTTATCAAGTTCCTTGTGTTACTGACCTATTCAATATTTAAAATTTCCCTCACTCCACCCTAATAGAGCATCAGCCATGGATATTCACTTTCCAACTCTGTGGTCATTCTGGTTGAGATGGGTATTCTGAGGCACTGTAGCAATTGTATCATGTGCACTGACAACCCACTATTTTAAGATGAAACAGATAAAGTATGCAAGTGGTGTAAATACACTTTACTCTAGAGGCAAAACTCTCCCATAGAACCAAAACTAATCCTATAGAGGGTGTCAGCGACACTTGCACCACACATACTGCACAGGGTAAAGACCCTACACATAAAACTACTTATGCTGAGGCCATTACAGGTAACTTCCCTAAAACACTAACACCTCCTGCCTAGCACAATCAAAAAAAGGGGTCTCAGCCAACATGTTATCATTCCGTTAAAACACCAAGTATACACATAGCTGAACTGTATCCAATGCCTCTACTGCTAAGCCCTTAAGCAAACCAGCACAACCAAATTTCCTGGTCATTGGTGATTGAATAGTGAAGAACACTAATATCCTTCTCACCAAAATGAGTTAAGAGAGAGTCCCGGTTAGCTGCCTTTCTGAGGCTAGGATCCATTATGTCACACAGGCACTCAGGTCATTGAACCACACATAACACTCAAAGTCTATGTGGGTCTTTAATGACCTTAGAAGTACCTCCCTTGACTATATGAAGTGAGACATGACTGATCTCATTGATTGTGTGTCTCAGGCAGGTATGAGCCTAGCACTGAGCAGCAGAGTACCTACTCAAAGGATGATGCCATGGTACCCACAGAAAATTATTGATTTTAACAACTGGCTTAGCTTCTTGTGTCAATCCAAGGGGTTAAAATATTTGACTGCCAGGAAGGGCATTGTTGGCAGATTACTTGGCTTTGTCAGGGATAGTTTGCACTTATCAATTCTAGGCTTTTTGATTTTGGTAAAGACATTTTACACCCCCATAATGCCTTTTTAGGAAATGCCAAACTGATAAACCTCCCGACTTAATTGAACAAAGAAAGGAATATCTGACAGTGGTACTGCTCAATGCTAGAAGTCTTAAAAGGAAACTCCACACCCTGAAAGCCTTCCTTTCCCTGGAGTGCACAGACATCTGTGTAGTAATGGAGACAAGGTGTAAGGTCTCAGACAGTACCCTGGTAGTGTAAGATTATAATGCCTTTCACACCTTCAGACCAGCTATTGGACAGCAGGGAACTAAAGATGGTCTCATTCTATATTAAAAACAATGTCACATACAGACTAGATTAAAGTGTATAACCCACTGGAACTCATACATGTATACCTCACCATAAACAAGGCTCATACCATATCCTTGCAACCTATAGGTTTCCCTCCATGACTCAGGAAACCTGTACTACCTACCTCAATGTACTAGAGTCCTTCACCATTCAATCCAATATATTCTTCAATGGGTATCTCAACAACCCCTTTATAGATAGGGAATCCTGCACCACTTTTATTGCACAAGCCCAGCAATTCCTAAACTTCATTAGTGCCAACATCCTGGAACAATTGGTCCATTCTTCTACCAGGGATACAAACATCCATGACCTTGTACTCACAAACATGGGGGAATGATGTTCCTCACCCAATGTAATACCCTCACTGACCATAAGTCAGTATTGCTTGAAATAAATATTAAATCCGGGGACCCAATGAAACCAAAATCCTTTAGAAACTATTCCAAAGCTAACCTCTCTCTACTATGTGACACTAGCTAAATTCCAAGCACTACTAAACCAAGTAAACAGTATAGCATATACTGTGCTATTTACAAAATCCCTGTACAGCCATATTTTTTATTTTATTTATTATTGCATAACGGTTTCAGCTGAGGCCCCCGAACGAAATTTGAGGCCTGAGAATAAGACAATACAGTTTCACGAAAACATTACTAAAATTAACACTATTATAAAATTAACACTAAAAATATGTATGAATATACAGTTACAAAATGAAATAACAGTATATGACACTAAAAGAAGTAGATGACAAACAAAGGAGATAAAGGGCTAAGCTAACAAACAAAGTAAAGTTGAAAAATATCATTAGTCAAGTTGAAAAATATCATTCATTAGTGAAAAATATCATTAGTCAGTAGTCATGATAACAAATTGAAAATTAGAAAAATAAGAAAAATGTTAAAATAAAAAGTGGAATTTTAACAGGTAAATTATGTAAAAATTAAATGAAGGAAGGAAAAGATAAGAAAGAAAAAAAGAGAAAAAAGAAGAAAAAAAGATATATTGTTTGGTTGTATGTATATTATAAATTTGGTTAGTTGTTAAGGGTACAGTGAGAAAGAAGGGAGAGGATTGGAACAGGATAAAGATGATGAGGTAAATGCAAAGGATTAGGGATTATAGGAGGTCAGCTAGAAAAGAGACAGAAAAAGGGGAGGCAGAAAGAGAGTGTGAGAAAAAAGAGAGAAAAAAAAAAAAATGGCTGATGGGGCAATGGGAAGATAGTCAGTCTAGCGAGGGAGACGGACACAACACGGTAACACAGTACAGGAAAAATGCTGAATGCTGAGCTCATTGGAGGTCGGGATTGGAGCAGCCAGTAGCCAGTGTAATTTAGGTGATTTTTTTTTTTTTAGAAAGGGTGACGTGGGAGGGAAGGAGGTCAGTTCTGTGGGAAGCTTATTCCAAGTAGAGCCGATAGTGTTTGCAAAATAAAGTCACTGATTGATGATTTGATTTCAAAGTAGTAGTAGTTACTAGCTTGTTGTTGGCTGATCTAAGTGAGATTTGATAAAGGTGTGTGAGTTTTATTAGTATGGGTATATTGGAGGGGTAATGTAGAATTTTAAATTGATAGCTGTTAAGAGCAAGCTGTGCCCACTCATATTAAGAATAAGACAAAATCAAAAGACAAGCCACCGTGGTGAAATCATAATATCAATCTGTTGTAGGAAAACAAAAATCTTAGCCACCCTTAGGAGGAACAATGCTCAACATACTAAAAAGTCCCTGACCAATCCAAGCAGGCAGCTAAGAGGGTTAATTAATACTTAAAAGGCCACATTTCAAGAATAAAAACAGCTTCTCAGGTGAAGGACAATCACAAAGCTTTCTACAGCTATGTCAGTAACCTCAGGGGAAATACACAACAATGAGCCAAGGTCTAACCTTTGTTCCTTCAATTGTTATAGACCTATCTGATACTTTATTAGAAATTAAACAGTTCATTAGAAATCTTAATTTAAAAGTAATGTTTGGAAACAATAATGACTATTCTGTTGATACATTAAAATGGCCCAGTTTGTTTGTACCTTATCATAACAAGGTTTTGCAAGCATTTGAAAAAGCAGTTGAACATGTGTATGACCTGTATAAAACTCATTCTTGTCATAAATTTTATAATTTATCTCCAGCACAAGTAAAAGCTATATAGTCACTTAATAAGAATGAGGACATATTTATAAAATGTGCTGACAAGGGGAGTGGTGGTATGATATTAGATGCTACATACTATAATAATAGCATATATGAGATGTTAAACTCAGCAGACTATGATGCTATTGATAGACGAACTAGTAATATTTTAGCATTGAAAGTCAGAAATATGGTGGTATACATGCATGATAGTCATCAGATTTCAGATGACCTTTTTAGTTATCTGTTAATAGAACATACTAAGGTGCCTGTTATTTATGGTGTGCCTAAATTTCACGAGAACCCAGCACATCCTCAAATGAGGCCTATAGTCTCAGCTACAGGTTGGGCTACAGAACCCATCTCAAAATACTTGGAACAACAGCTAAGACCTTTGTTAAACAGCACAAGTACCATATTAAGAGATACCACAATGTTTCTGGAAAATTATATGAATGGTCAAAAGGTAAAGTTTAATCTTATTATTTTTAGTGACCCTTGATGTAGATGTTATCTTTACTGTTATCCCACATGACTTTGGCATTCATAGTGTGAGTAGTGGTGCTGCGGTAGCGTTGTCGCCTCACAATAAGACGCTGTCCAGTTCAATTCTCAGCTAGAGCGTCTTCTATGTGGAGACATGCATGAATGGGCGTACCTTCGTTGAAGGTTGTGCATCAGGGCTGGTAACTCGGCACGTAAAAATCAGCTACCAATCATTAGCGGACCGGAGTTCCGCTGTGGCGACCCCTAACCGGGAAAAGCCGAAAGGCACGATGAGTGTGAGTAATTTTTGCATAAATACTCCAGCCTGTCACATGTTCAGATACAGCTATTATGTGATTTATTAAAATTGCTGTTAGAGAATAATGTCTTTATATTTAAAACAGATGTATACATGGAGTGGCAATGGGTACACCCATCGCAAACACCTATGCCAATATAGTTATATTTATGTGGGAAGAGAGATACATACTGTCTAGTATAAATCTATTTCAAGAACATATTGGCTTCTACAAGTGCTTTGTAGATGATCTCTTTTTAATATGGAAAAGTGACATGTCTACATTTAATGCCTTGTTTGAATATATTTCTAACACAGAGTTTTTTGAAATTTAAACATGATATTTCCAACACACGCATAGCTTTTCTCAATGTGTTAGTTACAAAAGATGAGATTATCTTAGAAACTCAACTCTATCGCAAACCAGTAAAAATAATATGTATTTACATCGAACGAGCATGCACCTTCCCTTTATGTTTAAGAACATTGTGAAAGGACAAATGCACTGGGTCGCAAGGCTTAATATATCTGATATGCATATGCATGCACAACTTGAATCTATGGCTACTGATCTTTATGAACGAGGTTACAAACACTCTGAAATAATACTAGGGAAACAAAAGGTTACTGAACAGCATGCTGATGTACTTAAACCAGTCTTCTGTAGACAGAAGCCCTCTAGTGTAAATCAACAGAATTTAAATTTAAATAATATCGACAGACAAGATGTATGTTAACTTATAATAGAAATACCAGACAAGTACAAAATATTATTAAAAAGTATTGGCCCATTCTAGCAGATATATCAGAACTTAGAGATATTACATCTACACAGCCTAAGTTTGGGTATAAGCGAAACAACTCACTTAAGCAAATTTTGTGCTATAAGGATAAGCCTAACAATTGTTTTACATTTCAAAGTGCACATGAGGGCACTTTTAAATGCAATTAGAGCATTTATTGTGATTATATTTATTGTAAAAAAACTTTTAAGCACCTATTTGTAGAGTCTGAATTTATTTTGAATGCCTGTAGTAACTGTAACACCCAGAATGTAGTATACATAGCACTGTGCACTAAATGTAATGGTTATTATATAGGGATGACGAATCGTAAACTCAAAGAACGTATAGGTAATCACCTATCTGATATTAGGTGTACAAATAATATTAATGCATTATTTAAATATATAAATGAAAAAGGTGAAGCTCATGCCTTTAAATTTGCTATCTTGAAGGTCATGCATTTTCCTTTATATTGAGGAGATATAAAGTTACTTACCGAATATGAAGAGATGAAATGGACAAGGAGGTTAAAATCACATTTACCCCCAGGATTAAATGGTACATTTTCTCTAAGACCATTACTAAAGAAACTATATGCACAAGTTTAACATCTTGTATATTTATAGATATATAAATAACATATAGTTGCTATATTATTTTAACTTCAGTTTTATACAGTAATTTTTTTATTGATTAATTGAATGCTGGCATGTGACTAGTATGACTATATAAATTATGTCTGTAGTCTCCTTTTGTATGTGATGCCTGAAGAAGTCTTTGTGGTGAAAGTTTTACTTGCCTGCCTATTAAAGAGACCATTCAGCAGTGCTTCCAGTGGCTTTTTTTTGCTTGTCCCTTATGGACAGAGGTAGCTTATAAATGCCTGACCCTTGCTGTCCTGTTTGGATAAAGGATTTCATTATTCTTTTGGGAAAACTTGTCTGCATTTAGAAAGGCTCCCTGGGTCTTTAGCATAGTAACAATATATGAATCTATAATCAAACGTAGATCAAAAAACTATCCATTGCTATTAGTTGGCCATAAGCTTGGTGGGGGAAATAAAGGAGTGGCACTCTTATTTCATCATGCACCAATGAGTTGACCCAGTAGTCACAGACTTAGGGACACACACAGATAGTCCTCTAGCCTTTGACCATCATGTGTCTACAGTGGTGAGGAAATCATTATATGTTGTGCAAATTATAAACAAAGGTATGGCAGCTAAGTCCAAGGAAGCCATTGTTCCACTGTATTCTGCATTCATCAGACTTATAATTGAGTACAATGCCCCCTTTGGTATGTACCTAACCAGGCATATCCAACAACTGGAACAGAGGTTCCTCACTAAAAGAATACAGGGCATAAGTAAAATGTCCTAAGCAGGCTGTCTCAAGACCCCATCCCTGTGTTCTGTCTGCTACAGGCTTTTGAGGGGAGATCTATGCCTAGCACAAAGTGTATTGTCAGATCCCACTCTGATGGACCCCCTGCATATCCACAAAACAAACAGCACCAGAATTACCTGTTCTAAAGACGTAAACCTTGCCTGTGATATAAATAGGACCTGCTGGAGAGATGGATATGTATCCCAGAGATAACACATCTATGAAACATGCAATTCAAGTGCAACTTGGACAATTGTATGGGAAAACAGAAATTCATCCCTGGTGTGGCACCTATGTTTTTAATGGACACAGAAAACCTGTAAATGGTTCATCTCCGAGGCCCATGCTTACATTTATCAAGGGTATCAGAACTTGTCAATTTTTGGGATGCCTGGCTAGGCTTAAAGAGGCTCTTGTCATTATCCTAGTAAACACCTATGAACCTAGGATAGACACACTATAGATAGTACAGAAGAGTATAGGGAGATGAATAATCTGGAAAGGCTCTATAAACAAAGAGTGTTGGGCTATGGGAAATATTTATTCTCCCAGTAATGAGGATGACAACTTTTTGGGCTGCTTCCTTTCAGTCTGATGCTTGCATCCTAATAGGAGACTTCAGTCTTATATTGGATGAGACCAGGAATAGATTGTTCCAAAAGCAGGAGTCTCATAGGAAATAGCACTCTGTCCTAAATGAATGGATGGCTTGTCATAACTGGATCAATATCTGATGTGGATTAAATTCTGAAACATTTATCCTATCATTGACTAGAAACTTGCTAAAGCATGCAAACAGGATAGATTTTATGTCCACTCTAATGAAGTTGAAAGATAGGGAACATAATACTTTCATACATGGGATAGCCCTGTCAGACCCCCTATTACTGTAACGAGTTTTAGAGAAAATGTAGAACAGAAGGTGAGAGGGTGGTGATAGGCCCACTACTGTTGGAAATATCCCAGCACAATGAATGACAAAATCATGTATATTGGAGGTGTTCAACAAGAGCAGTGCAGAAAACAACACATTATTGAGAGAGTTGTGGGAAGGATGTAAGGTAGCTATCCAGTGAAGAATTACTTGAGCATGAAGGGTTGAAAAGGAAGTGTACTCCGAATACAATATTCAGGAGAAATCAAAAGAACTACAATTACTTCAAGATAAATTCCATGGTGGAGTGTAGACCAACACAATATGGGACAGGGAGATATTGCTTACAACAGAAATGTGAATGTTGTAAACTACTAGAGCAGAAGCAGAATTTATAAGAAGTGGGCAATTCTGGTGGCTCAAAAGAGAGGGGGACTCTAAATGCATGGGTTGGTTCTTCACCCAGTGGACATATAGAAGGTAAATAACACAGATTAAGAGTTCCTTAAGAACCATATTAGAGGTAGTCACAGCCACTGGGGAACCCTTCAGAAGCTACTATACAGACTTATACACAGCCAAACAGCTAGAGTAGCCCTCTCAGTGGGAATTTCTAACTAACTTCAGAAGGTAAGGACTATTTAAGTCAGCCTATCCCTTACCAAGAGGTGCATCAGGCTTTACAGAAATTAAGGGAAAACAAGGCACCAGCCCAACATGGGTTCCCCCTGCATTTTACCGATGGGGAGAGGGAGAGATTTGGAACAAGATGGTGGATTTATATATCTCTCCTTCACTCTTTGATAACCACAACCCCTGCCATAATCAATCCACAGCAGCCCCAATCCTCAAGACCAAAGTGATTTCAGGCCTATATCACTTATCATCCTCTATATTAAGATTATTGCTAAAATCTTGGCAATTGGATTAGATAAGTTACTGTCCTCTATAAATCAAACTGGGAAAAATGGGTGTGTCATGGCTAGGACCATCACAGATAACTGGAGGGATCTGACACTACATAAAAAGCTGGGGATTTCTAATCAGTCTTGGAACTGAGGAATATTGGTCAGGCTTTTACAAAGAGAGAGATTGAAGTGGTTGTACAGTAACCTGTCCATCAATGTCCTACTCAAACAGGGTGGTCTCAGGAATTTCTTCAGGGTAAGTAAGGGGACCATGCAAAGATGTACTCTCTCCCAAGGACTGTTTATATTGGTCCAGTTATTATTATTTATTTATTGATATTTGATTACTGCAAAAGTCCAACTGGTAGGAACCCATTTTCAGTGGAGACACAAGGAGAAAAGCATCAGAAATATTATAAAACATTTTAAGAACAATAATTTTATAGTCTTCAAAACTAATACAAAATCATCTACAGTTTAAATAATTATACCAAAGTAGACATAATATGAAAACATTGGTTAAGAATAGATACAAATTATATGACAATGATTTAATATTTAAATAAAATTTTAGCCAGTTTATAGAGAAATCAAAGGCAAGTTAGTACAATACAAACAGAAATTGCAATAGTAAGTGAGAGAAAAACAGGCATATAGTATATTTAGAGAGAATACCATGGGATAGTAACTGATAGAAGTAAGTAAGTGGGTGAAGAAGGGTGAGCAATGAGATGTAAAGTATAAATAGGTATTTGTTCACATTTAGGATATAATTTAGTCCAGTTTTGAGGAAGAACAGAGCCAGGTTTTGACTATGAAGTGTTTCAGAATGGTTTAGAAGGATAGGGAGGGAGGGTATTGACCTAATGTATACAGGTAAGGAGATCCAAGCCTAACCAACATGGTACGAGTATAGACAATGCCAAGCAGATTTGATAGGTTTGTGGAAAGACAGGAGTTTTTGATTATTGGATTCTAATGACTGATTGAGAATGCAGTTGTGTTGAATGGAATTTTGTGATGGAGAAGCAGACGGATGCTGGATAATTTCATAGGTGGTAAGAAGCTGTGTATATGTTAGGTGATGGGGTACTTCTAACCAATTAATATACAGTGGTGGGTTCTGAAAAGGATATTTGCTGCAAATTTAGCAACTTTGTTACAGCATTGTTCAGGTTTTGATTTTTGTGATGCCTGGAGGTTAATAAGGATGGATCCATCATAAAGAAGTATGGGGAGAAGATGTGGAAACAGTGGAAAAGTATAATTTTCATTGTATTGGTGAGAATGTTTTTGGCTCTGTAAAGCATGCCCTAGTTTTTTACAAGTTTTTCTTAAGCAATTTTGTATGTGCAGGTCTAATTTAAGATTATCATCTCTTATCTGCTAGGAGAAGTGACTTCACTGTTAGTATTACCATGAGACAGGACTTAAAATTTAGTTTTTTATGAGAGGAAGATTCGGGGGAAAAAGTAGTAGTTTTTTTACTATGAGTTCAGCATGAGTTTTGAGTTACGAAGCCATGTTTCAGTGACTGTTAAAGCTTCCTGAGTAATTCTCAGTTGAAGAGGTACTAGCCTACGATATTAAGACATTCCTAAAGGTGAAGAAGGTAGAGCTGGGGATAGAAAATACCTTCTAGTTTTTGCACTGATGAGAAATTGTTGCAGATAGATTCTCAAGGGGGTCCTAGACATTTTTAAAACCTTCAGTAGGGCTTAGGTCTTGGAAGTCAATAAGCAAAAGTCAGTGTAAAGAGTGGCAGCTGCACAGATACCCCAAGGCACTAGGGAATCACAGAGATTATCCATCCCAGTTTTTTAGGCTTGTTACATGGAAGTTGGGAAGACAATTCTCAACGCTAATCTTATCCAGCAGACTAACAGAGCAATAAAAGATTATCTTCCTAAACTGGAAAAGTTTTATACAACAACCAGATGCATAAAAGTGATGCAGGTGATAATTTTCTCCTTACATCCTATATCTGCATAGGAATTTATCCACCCAGGCAAACCAGCCATGATGTATTCTGTTACAGAAAATACTAGATGACCATGCCCTAGGTGAACGAAGAATTTCTTCTGTATATGCATATATGCTGAAATGTTTGAGAAGATGGTTTCACCCAAATCTGTCAAGATATGCTACACCCTGTAAACTGGCCTAATTTATAAGGCTAAGGATTGATAGACGGATATGCAGAGTAGTAGAATGTAAGATAGGAGATAAGCAGTTCAGATTCAGATCAGGATGCAATGCAAACGACCCAATGTTTGCAGTGAGACAGATAGCTGAGAAGACGCTAGAGATGAGAAAAGAGTCCAACTGGGCATTCCTAGATAAGGTCCCAAGAAAGCTGATCTGGGCAGTACTGTGGTGGTTCGAAGTCCCAGAAACATTGGTAGAATTAGTGCAGGCTATGTACAAGGACCCAATGACTCAAGTGCAAACAGTGTTCAGCCTCACAGAGGGGTTCCCAGTGGGAGTGGGTGTACACCAGGGTTCAGCTCTGAGCCCACTGCTGCATACTGGTGATGGAATACATTAGCAAACAGGTTGGAGGGGACAGCTCAACAAAGTTGTATGCAGATGATGTGGCAATACAGGCAGACTCTGAACAAGAACTTCAGAAAAGGATAGGAGACTGGAATGCAAAACAGAATGGCAGCAAACTGGGGAAATCAAAAGAAGCTGTGAATTGAGATAGAAGGGAAGACAGTGGAATAGGTAAACAGCTTCAAGTATCTGGGAGGGGCTGTTGAGGAGAAGGAAAATCTGAATGAAGAGATCAAAGCTAGAATCAGAGGGGCTGCAGCCAACTGTCATAGAGTCGCAGGTGTAGTCTATGACAGACGAATGCCAGAGAAGAAGAAAGGTAAGTTGTACAAGACAGTAGTGTGACCAGTACTACTGTATGGTACAGAAACCTGGGCAGTAAAGGCAGAACAGATGAAGAAGCTAGAGGTGATGGAAATGAAGTGCCTGAGAAGGGTTGTAGGATGCACTCTGTGGGACAAAGAAATGAGGACATAAGAGCAGAAGACAAAGTAGCTCCAATTGCAGAAAAGATCAAAGAGAATAGATATCCCCTCATCTCTAATTCTTCAATAGCAAATTCCTATTCCCTTATAAACTCATCCATGTTCACTGCCTCTCATCCCCAGTCCCTAACAACACTACTATAACACAACACCCAACTCTCAAACAAGACACTAAGAACTCTAAATTCCTCTTTTCCCATATTCATCAACTTATTACAAACCTCCTCTCTGGTGATATTCACCCAGACCCTGATCCCACTCCCTCTCTTTATTCAAACCCATCCCTTCCCTCTCCCCCCTCATCCTGAAAATTCCTCCTTTTCACTACATTGAATGCTCGAAGCTTATGTAACAAGATTCCAAACTTCCATGCCTGGCTCAAACATAACCACCCAGATAACCTATCCGTTACTGAAACCTGGTTAAAGCCACATATAAAAGATCCTGAAATCACTCCCCCCAACTACAATATAATTAGAAATGACAGAACCCAGAAAAAAGGTGGTGGAGTAGCTCTTCTCTACTCCTCCTCCCTTAAAGATATTCCCTTCACCAAACCCATACCCCAATTCACCAGTGCTGAACTAACCCTGGCCCTCCTCCAGATGAATAGAAACAAACACATATGTATAGCCACTCTTTACATTCCCCCAGGAGACAATATCCCTATTCTTAAGGACATCCTCTCCTGGTTCTCCTCTAACATTACCAACGAGGCCATAATCCTCGGTGACATTAATATTAACTGGACCGATATTCAATCTCCTACTTCTTCACACAACATAAATTTATACAACTTCTCACAACTAATAAACTCTACTACCAGGCCCTCAAAACACTTCTCCTCTGGTACTGCTCTTGACTGGATTCTTGTTTCCCACCCCCAATACATCTCTGACAGTGGCATCCTACCTGACACTCTTAGTCATCATCTTCCCTCTTTCGCTCATCTCCTTCCCTCCTCCTTACAACTATCCCACACTTATATCCTCCCGCTCTCTCAAAATCTTCAACCCCGAAACCTTCTCCAGCTCTCTAAAACACACAAACTGGAGTCCTCTAACATCCCTCTGCCTAGATAATGCAGTAGCCTACTTTAATACTACATTCTTAGACCTGTTAAATATCCTTTCTCCCTCCAAAACCAAAAGAATTAAAAGTAAAACTGTCCCATAGTTAAGGAAAGAAACTACAACCATTATGCATCTCTGTTTCAAAGCCTGGAAATATTACCAGAAAAATAAAACCCATATCACCCTGACTGAATACAAGTTACTATACAACAAAGTAAAAAAAACTTATTGCAGCCGACCGCAAATCCTATTTCTCCACCATTCAAATTAACCACAAGACCAACCCCCAAAAATTCTGGAATGGCATCTCCACCCTCCTCAATCTTGGCAAAAGAGACAGCCCCTGCCCTGACACAAATGTCCCAGACCTCTTCTTAGCCACCCAGTTTAACTCCTTCTTTATTGATTCTATAGCCAAACTAACTACTTCCTTCCCCAACAAAGCTTCACTTCCACCTCCTCCTATCTCTCCCTCCCCTAACACTACCACCTCCCAATCCCCTTCCTTCACTATCAAACCCATTCCTATCTCCACCATAAACAAACTCCTTCAGAAACTGAATCCATGCTCAAATGGCCCTGATAACTTTCCTTCCTACTTCCTCAAAATTGCTGCTGATGCCATCGCCTTTCCCTTCTCCATTCTAATAAACCGCTCAATCCAAGAAAACTATGTACCCCTACTTGGGGAAAAAGGCCTATATCATTCCCGTTCACAAAGACGGTAATAAGAACAACATTCCCAATTTCCGGCCAATTGCTATCTTATCCCCTATTTCAAAAGTTCTAGAAAAGTGTATCCACCCTCAACTTCTACCCTACCCTACCCTCACAGACAGCCACCTACTTACCCACACACAACATGGTTATAGACCTGGCCACAGTACCACAATCTCTCTCCTCTCCTTCTTTGAAACCGTCAACAAAGCCCGGGATTCTGGCTGTCTAGTGTCCACACTGCGTCTGGACTTATCCAAGGCCTTTGACACTATCTCCCATAACCTTCTCCTATCTAAACTCTCTAATCTAAACCTATCCCACTCTGTCAACTGGCTTTCTAGTTACCTCTCTGACAGACAACAAGCTTTCAAATGGAAGAAGCCACATCCTCCTTCCTTAATACACCTACAGGCATACCCCCAGGGTTCCATATTGGGTCCCCTACTGTTCAAGATTTTCATAAATGACTTCCACGAGAACATTCCTAGTGCTAAACTGATTCAGTACGCAGATAACTCTACAATCATCTGCTCCACCACTTCCACCTCCAGTCTGTTAAAACTAACTCAGGATGCTTTATCTTATACCGAACGTTGGATGATAGACAACCACCTATAACTCAACGCATCAAAAACTAAACTTATGTTATTTTCCCCTTCAAAAAGTACAATCATAGACAAGAACCCATTCTCCATTACTAGCCAAAAGAATACCTTTCTCGAGGTAGCCTCCCACACAAAGCTTCTAGAAGCCCTTATTGATGAACAGTTAAAATTTGATACCCACCTACTAACTAATATAAAGAAAACCCACCAGAAACTAGGCATGCTCTACCACTGTAATGACTATATCACTCCCACTACTAAATTTGTACTTTCCATCACCTTCCTCATTCCTGTTCTGCTGTATGGTGCTCCACTTCTTACCAACCTTCAGTCTTCTCTAAAAACAAAACTATCCTCCTGTTATAACAACATTTATAAGTTTGCTACCATCTATAAATCCTTCTCCCACCACTGCAATGCCCTCCACAAACTAAATGGGCTCGAACTTCCCAACCATCTTAGCTATATTCAACTTACCCATGCCCATAAACTCATCTTTAATCCCTCCATCTGCCCCTCCCTTGCCTCCTCCTTCAAAATGCACCTACCCAACAGATTTCTAAGATCCAATAACCAGAATTTTCTTGAATTGCGCAAGCCTGCTTGTCCTCCAGGCAAACACCTACTACCCTTTTCCCTAGCTCACCTCTGGAACTCCCTGCTACCTCTTATTCGTACCACAGACAACCACTCTACCTTTAAGACCCTGCTTCATTCCCATCTCAAAACCCTCTGGGAATGTTCCTGCTCTCATCCCACATGACTCACCTCTTTTTCCCCATTTCTCACACTCCTTTACTTCTCTCTTCTCTTCATCATACTGAGCGTCTCTGACTATTACCATCTTCATTTCTGTCATTTACTCTTACTCTTGCTCTATTTTTTTTCTTATTGTCCCACCCTTACATTCAACAATTAACACCTGCTATCCCCATCCTACTTTAACTCTGCTAAGATTTCATGTACAACTGTAATGCCTACCCTGTGTTATTTCACATTCTAACAAATTTAACAGGAATATGCACCGATGGCTTTTTCTTATTTTAATTGACCTATTCATGTGTGTTTGTAATTTGTTTACTGAATTTTCACTGCAATCGTAAATTTGTTTCTCATGTTATGTAATGTCATCATTCTTCAATAGTATTACATACATGTAAATACATTGTCTTCATATTATATTGCTGTTCATGGAGCTTTTCTCCCCAGGACTCCATTCAAAATGGGCTCTTCTTGGCCCAATGGACTATCCCGGTAAACAAACTGTAAAATAAATAAAGATAAAATAAATAAATTATGGTGGTTTGGACATGTGCAGAAAAGCAGAAGACAATCTGGTGAGGAAGATTTGGGACAGACAGGAAGAAGGTAAGAGGAAGCGAAGACATCCAACAAAGAGGTGGATGGATTGTGTGAAAGAAGATCTGCAACAATCAGGCATGAGTGTCGGAGAAGGTAGGAGTGTAGCACTGAATCAAGAGAGATGGCAACAGTTAACACAATTCCTCGACCTCATGTACAAAGATGGGAAAAAGGGGGCTGATGATGATAAGGCTCCACAGCCGTGAATGGAACTTGTTGCTGGAAATAAAACTTGAATTCACTAACATTAAGCAGATGTTACGCTAGAAGTGAATGGAAGCATTATATCAATAATGTGCAGAGGTAGGGGGCTACTGATGCATCAGGGAACACATAAATGTGATCTGGGACCATCTTCTAATTATAGTGTGTGTCAATACCCAGTAAAGAGAGCACTGGTGGGCTCAGGGAATAGTAGGATTTGATCAAGTAGTAGCGCCCTCTGAAACAAGTACCCTCAAACACTTTCATGATGTTTGTGTGGATTTCTACCTCCAAGTCAAGGACTGGTTTATCCTCCTGCAAATTTGTCAGGTGTGGAATAAGGACATAAATTCCAAGAGAAAAGGACACTGGATCATACCCTGAATGAAGTGGTAGCAGTTAAAGAAGGGAAGGGTGGGTTTAATCTACAAGGAACTTTGGAGGCAGAAGTCATTAGCAACTAAATACCTGCTGAGGATGGACCAGATACAAGGTTGTTAATATAAATGATGAAGAAAGGGCCTGCATTGGATAGCATTTGACAGGTTCTAAAGATGGTCACATTAACATGTTTTCTAGGAGATGAATATAAAAAAAAATTTATCAGCCCTTTCAACTAGTTGTCTATACTGCTATATGATTATATTTGCAGAAAAATCCACAGAAAAAATACATCATAAAACTTAGAAATAAACTACATTTGCACAATATTATGTTATGTATGTCATTTCATTGAAGTATGTATTGGGAAAACAGCATAGATATTTGCAAAAGCATTTGGTGCCTATGTAACAATGCCTCAACCACATTTTGACAGTTGTAAGCAAATATTTCAAGGAATAAAACATAGACATGAAGATATATCCTAAATCTAAGAATTCCTTTCAACTCTTAATGAAATGGGCTGGAGCATTATCACCTGGCAGCCCTGGAAGTGTTAATGGTGGAATATTTCAAGTGACCGTGACACATTTCCAGAGATATACCTGTCTGTCTGTCTGTCTATTTATTTTTTACCTCAATGAAAACAGGAGTAAGACAACATAAACTGTCACTATGAAAGACTTTTAAAAGCCTACATGTTCTACCTGAATGAAGGGAGCAATACTGTACCCTTAAATTTTTATTAGTAAATCCTTCATGGAATGACACTCAAGTGCATACCGCACCTTTAATGGCCATACCAGTGTTAAATATTTAAATGCAGCTATTTGACTGGGCATTTCTCTTATTATGCATTATTTTGGTAATGACATCTTTCGGGTGTCAGAAAAGATCATGTCTAAAGAGAAATGTATATGATTTTTACTTATGATACATCTGTTTTGGTTAAGGACTGCATTCCCCATCTTTAAAAGAAAAATAAATGAAATAGCCCATTTTTCACAGAAACTGAATGCAATATAACCTGGCAGCTTGGAGCATTTTAATGGCCATCTTTGTCATTTAATACAGCTGATGAATATAGGGTTACATCTCTGAAAGAGTTTGATATTTTGTAGCAAACATTTCTATACATTGACCTTGGTATTTAGATAAACTGCATTTAGGGTGACATTTTAGGTGCAAAGATAATGGTACAGCTGTGGTTTGAATGTCTAGGTATCAAATCACAGTGTCCATTAATACTTTCTTTTTGTATAGTCATTTCAGATTCCTTATTATGCAGCAGAAGGTCATTTCTGTTTAAAAGCACACACTGAATGGACAGGCCAGTAAGCATGTCCATTGAAAATTAAGCGTATACCAATAGAAAGAAGTCCAGCTGCTTAAGCTGCCACTGGACATTCTATTTTGATATGCTGTCTAATTCTATCCTACCATATTTTATGAGTGACAGGACAAAAATATGAGAAAAATAAAGGACATTCTGCAAACCTCTGCATAGCTGAGAGGTATGCTTAGCAGCAGTATGATAATTATACTTGTCATCTATCCAGAGATTTGTAGAATGTCCCTCATTTTCTTCTGATAAAAAAAAAAAACAGACTGAGTGACAGAGTGCTAAACAAATAGCCCCTTCTCCATTCCACTTCCAGCACTATACAGATGTACTGTGCAAGTGTGCCTTATGCATGTGCAGTGTATCAATGTTAACTGTGGAAGGTGGAAGGAGGCTACAGTCCTGTTATACAATCACATTAATTAGGAAAGGTAAGCAACTTCTTAAATAATGTCATTATATAATAGCAATAACCCACTTTTGGGTGGGGGTATCACATGATTTACCCACAGCTGGCTTAGTTTAATCATACAGCCCTCACCATCATGATCAAAGCACACCAACCACGGGTAAATCCTGTAATACCCATATGTAGTCATGGGTTATTGCTTAAATATATCAGTTTTAAGGACAAATAAATACCGATTTTGTTTTAATATCACATAATATATTTATGACTCTTTGCATTTCGTACTTGACTCTATTGAAAAAGGAAATGCAGTTGTTTGCTGCAGACTGAATCTAAAATCATTTGCAGTAGATATGCTTAGAAACTGCAATAAAGTAACCATTCCGTAACTAAACATAGGTTTTGCCTTAATTTTCATTCAAGAAATACCACCATACAATAATTTCATATCCTTTCATGTACACGCTGTCCAACTAGAGTGTAACTTTTGATATGGCATTCCTCCTCTGACTGTAAAAAAACCTCACAAGTTATCTATGTCAAATAGCTGTGATTATTTTTCCTCTACCTCCATAAACATACACACATATATTCATACTGCCCTTTACAAGTCTGAGAAATGATCATTCCTCCATAAACATATACACATATATTCATACTGCCCTTTACAAGTCTGAGAAATGATCATTACATGTGAACGAATGACAACAGAGTTCTGTCACTTTCATATACAGACTAACTAACCAGCTTAAGTATGTCCTGCTTCTGGCAAGCCATCTTATTAATAATTTTACTTTGATCTTGTGACATAACTGGGCAGTTATTTCCATATACATACTAATTCTCATCACAAACTACCAAATTGTATGGTCAAAGGAAAGAAATTCAGACCACCATTATGCACGTGAGCTTGTCCGATACTTGTGCACCCACATACATACACATATACACACACACCTACATACTCATATATGTACACACACATTCATGTACACATATACACTCACACACATATACGCATGTACCGACAAATTCACATGCATAGGTACTCACATGCACACACACATACTTACCAAAAAAATACATGCATGTACACCAACATGCATATGCAAGCATATGAATGCATACATACATATTTACTCACATCAACACACACACACATTACGTAAACGAGTATACATACATATATGTATACAGATGAACATATGCATATACACACACATACACCCCATCTGGAAATCCAGATATTTTAAGTGTGTTCACTCATAGACTGGTTCACCAATCACTACAACTATTTTCTGTCTGGGTGTTTATATATGGTATGTGAAACTATGAACTTAGTACTGCCTTCAAAATTGTTTCTCTGTTATAAATATGCATGCATGTGTTTGCATGAATACACACATATCAGTTATTTATCTTATTATTATTATGTCCAGGATGTATTCTCAATAAACATTCCAAAGTACTGCATGTCTGTTATAGTATATTCCTGGACCACTGTTCTACACACAGATTGCAAAGATATTGCTTTCCTTTGAAAACAAAATCTGATGACTTGCTATTAGACTCCGTATGGTTTTATCAGGCACCAACTGACTTTACTGTTTTATGTTTGTGTGTGTGTGTGTGTGTGTGTGTGTGTGTGTGTGTGTGTGTAAGCATCTGTGCATGTGTGCATGTGTGTGCACGTGCATAAGAAAGTGTGTGTGCATGTGATTCTTTTGTGCGTGTCTCATTACATATATATTAACATAACAGGGAATTCTGCTCCAGTTTCTTTATTTGCATTTAGGTTTCACTAACCTTTTGACAAAGCAGGAGGCATATGAATAGTGAATTCAGTAAGGATTTTATTTCTCAACAACATAAAAAACTTAGTTCAGCAAGTATTTTTTGAAAGAAAGATAAACAATTTTCTGTAAAAAAAATCAAAATCTCAGTTTTATGAATACATAGTTCTCTGTTGTGCATCTATAATATATACCTCATACGAAAAGGAAACACAATACCGCTCTCTAGGGTGTGTAATCCATCGCTTCTAGGGTAAGAATCATTTACAGGCAGCCTTCTTATACCCAAATCATTTCTGTCACAACCTTCTCTCTACTTTGTCCAAAAGTTGTGTAAAATAAGGGAACCACATTTCTTTTGTTTGTAGATAAATTACTTTTCCCTTTAAACAACATTTAGGTATATAAGTCCAAAGGGCAGCTTTTTCAAGTTTTGCATTCAAACCTGCAACTTTGAGTTATATGCAGTATAGTTTTCCTACCAACTATATTCAAAGAAATTCTGTTCAGAGCTGAAAAACACAACAGTTTCCCTAAAACTGCTCACTTGAATACTCAAGCACAGAACTCTCTCCATAACATTAAACTTCATTCTTATCTTTCCTCCGTTCTCCCCTTTTGCCTTGTGAGTTTGGGTCGGGTAACCACATGCTCTTTAAATAGGGTTAGAGAATTAATCTCTTCACAGCCAGATACAACTGCAGTCACTACATTACACAGTCCTTTCATCAATTCAGATGGGGAGTACATTTATGTCTGTGTGTATATATTGACATCTGGTATGAATTGAATACTGAAACCATTATCCCCACATTGTCTAAAAACCTGCTAAAGTACGGGAACAAGATAGATTTTATGTTCACTCTAGTGGGGTTGAAAGATAGGGAACATAATACTAATGGTTGACTAATGCTTTAATTGGTAAACAATATACTGACTCAGTCCATCAAAAGCTGCATTTGACTATGACACCCATTATTGGACTGGCAAAATATGTAAATGCACATTTACATTTGTCAACTAAACTGAAAACTCATCCATTAATTAACCAGTTATTTTAACCAAAATGATACAATATTAATGTATACACACACACACACACACACACACACACACACACACACACACACACACACACACACACACACACACTAATGCAAAATACAACCTATAATTAAACTACTAACTACTTTAGATAAGTATGTTAAAAGAGCCTCCATGACATATTTTATTACACTACAAAGTGCAATGAACTGCTATACACTCTGTAACTTTGCAATGCAGTGTCATGTCTCCTTATTTGTTACTATACCAGAAATCATGTGTTTTTATATAAGCTGCATCTAAACCCTAACATAGTTTTATTACCTTCAGTCACATGACTGTAACCAAACTGACACATACAGTTATGCTATAATATGCAATCCATTCAGCCATCAACAAATAATGCAGAGAAATTTGAATTTGACAAAAACACTTTCTGATAAACGTTACAGCAATCTATTATATATATATATATATATATATATATATATATATATATATATATATATATATATATATTTTTTTTTTTTTAGCTCACCACAACCAGTTACTGTGACAGGGAAGTGAGAAGGCATGATGATCTGTTTCCTTTCTGTGTGTGTGTGTGTGTAACCCCCAGGAGGTTCCTCATTATGTGTCACATCTCTGATTTTGTCTAATATTTTTCTGTCATTCCTAAAATATTTAATTTTCTGGTAAATTAAAAAGGCTTACAGTAAGCCAGTTATTCTAGTCATTAGAGTTTCACAGCTATTATTGCTCAGAAATGCATGCAAAAGCAACAGCTGTTCTCTTCACATTTTAAATAAACTGGAGTTTCTCCAGCTCTTCTGCTCATGACATCACAGCATATCTATGATTTTGCCCTGTATTTTTCCTCCTCCTCATAAACTCCCTTTTCCCATTATCTACAGGGGGTGGAGTTGGGGTTGCATCAACTGTTGCCATTTTTCTTGATTTAGTGTCACTCTCCTACCTTCTTCAACAGTCATTACTGAGAGTCACAGATATTTTTCACACAATCCATCCATCTCCTTGCTGGATGCCCTTGTTTCCTCTTGTCTTCTTCCTATCTGTCCCAAATCTTCTTCACAGATTGCACTTTGCTTTCCTGCACATGCCCCCAAGCCACTATACTATGTTCTCCTTGACATTCTCTACAATTGGAGATACTTGGGCTTCTGCTCTGATATCCTCATTTCTTCATCTGTCTTACAGTGTGCATCTCACCACCCATCTTGGGCACTTCATCTCCATTACCTGTAGCTTCCTCATCTGCTCTGCCTTCGCTGCCCAATTTTCTGCACCATAACAGTAGCACTTGGTCACATCACTGTTTTGTACACCTTATCTTTCAGCTTCTTTGGCATTCTTCTGTCATACACTACCCCTTACACTCTGTGCCAGTTGGCTATAGCCCATGTAATTCTTTGTTTGACCTCCTTATTCAGAATTCTCTCCTCAAGCACCCCCTCTCAGGTATTTGAAACTGCTAACCTCTTCCATTGTTTTCCCTCATATCTCAGTTCTCATCTTCTTCTGATTTCCCCCATTTGTAGCTATTATAATGGTCTTATTTGTACAGTTTCATCCCATGTACCTTCAGTTTTGCATTTCATTCCCCTATCCTTTGCTGAAGTTTTTGTTATGTGCCTGCCTGTCTGTAATGGCACATCATCTGCCACAGCATCTTTATTGATCTGTTCCCTCTCACCTGTTTGCTAATGTAGTCCATTACTATTATGAAAGCAGTGGGCTCAGAGTTTTACACTGTAAATAGTGTGGGAAGAAATAGCCAGGGAATTGTTATGACTAGGCTCGTATAGGCCCTAGGGCTGATAGCCTAGTACCAACCTATGAACCTATGAACCAACCTATGCACTTCAGCTCCTTCTGGGAACCCATCTGTGAGTCTGAATACTGTTGTTTTTATGTCAATGGGTCCTTGTACATAGCCTGCACCAATTCTAACAATGTTTCTAGGACTTTGATCCACCACAGGACTGTACAAGTTGGCTTTCTTGGGACCTTGTCATATGGTTCCTCCAAGCCTAGGAATGGCCATTTAGACTCTTTACTCACTTCTAGCTTCCTCTCAACTATCTGTCTCACTGTAAACATCAAGTTGGTTGTGCTGCATCCTGATCTGAATCCGAATTGCCTCATTTGATATCTTACTTTCTACTACTCTGTTTTCATTTATAAATTATCCTCTCCAGAACTGTCAGGCAGTGTGACAGAAGTTTGATGCCTCTGCACTGCCACAGTTGTGGATGCCCCCTTTGTTCTTTTACACTGGCACTAGTATGCTTATGCTCCAGTCATGTAATATACACCTTTCTCTCCATACTGCTATGAGTACCCTCAGTAGCATTTCACCTCTACCTCACCCAGCATCCTGATCATATCTGCCTTGACTTCATCTAAGCCTGCTGCGTTCCCTGACTGCATTTTCCTTAGTTCTGTTCTTACTTCTCCTAGGGTGGTATCCTCTTCTTCTTTCATCATAGGCTGTGTCTGGGACAGTACAACTTCTGTAGGGTTTTCTTCATTCAAAAGCTGCTTTAAGTATTCCTTTCATCTGCCTTTGATGCCCTCTGAACTGATAAGCAGGTTGCTGTTGTCATCTCTTACGAAGGGTGAATGACTATCTTTTTTGTCTTTCTGTCTTTGCCTTGCAACCTTACCAAGTTTTTTGTAGCATCTACTGAGTCACTTTCCAGAATTTGGTAGAGTGCCCTGATGCCTTGTTCTTCACTATTACAATTTTCTTAGCCTCTTTGTTAGCCAACCAGTATTCCTTCTTAGCTTGGTCTGTCTTTTCTATCTCCCATTTTTTTCTGCACTACTTCTTTGTTTTAACAATTTTCTGGACTTCTACATTTCACCACCAGTTTTCCTTATGTACTTTATATCATATCTGTCTCGGATGCATATTTGTTCTATTGTCCTCACACATGCTGTTTTGAGGCATTGCCATTCTTCAGATTCATGTATTTCCTCTTCTTCCTGAGATGCTAGAGCCCTGAGTATTTCTCTGAACTCTTGTGCTTTTTTCCCAGTCAACGTCCATGGCTTCAGTTTAGTTTGTTGACCTTAGAGCCTTCTCTGACCACTGTTTACAGCTGACTGTAGCAAGCAGAGGTTTATGCTATGGGTCGACTGTTTCAATGGGGATGACTTTGCAGTCACCAAATCTAGTCCAGTGATTCTTCCTTACGAGAAGGAATTCTACCCGAGTTGCATGTTGGACACTTTTGTATGTGAATGCCTCTCAAAATTAACTATGTGCTGGCCATCATCAAGACATTTGTCAGACAGATGTCTAGAATGACCTCTCCTTCTTTATTCTTGTTGCACCACCCATGAGGACCTAGGCAGTCCTCATATCATGTTGTGGTTGTCTGTTCCTATATGTGCATTCAGATCCCCAATATCAACACCACCTCATGTTGTCCAGTTTTATTGAGTAGAGTCTGCAACTGCTGCCTAAATGCAGTCTTATTTTTGTTGTTGCAATCCTGCTGTGGGGCACAGGCTGAGACAATATGAATACTGCCCTATCCTTACACTAGAGTCTGATTGCAATGAGTATGTCACTAATTCTGATGACATCCCTCACTGTCTTCTGATGTGTATCCCTCACCACAATTCCCACACCATTTCTAGTGCATCCTCCTCCTTAGCAGTAGACTCTAGACCCCAAGACAAGTGGGTTTGCTTCACTGACCTTCCATCTTGTCTGCTGGATACAGAAGATGTCTAGTTTCCTTTTTCGCATCATGTCATCCACTTCCAAGCTCCATCCTGTCAGTAAACCTATACTGAGTGCAGCAATCCTTAGTTCATGTTTGGTAGTATTTTTTTGTTTTTTTATGTCCAGCTTTTGCTCAACAGAGCTATCCCAGGTAACTCAAGCAGGGCAACTTGACACCAAACAGCCAGTAGCTTACTGACCCAGGGCTGCTATGCTTTATGGCAGAGACACATTGGCCAATAAGGGTTCATAGATCCCTCTCACTGTTTGCATGGGTCTCTAATGTAGGTCAGTGTAGGTCAGGTCTTCCTCCCACTCATCACCTGCAAATATCTTCTCATTTTTGACAACCTTAGTCAACATGACCCAACTAGAGACAATTTTTACACCACTGTGTGACTAGCTCTGGCATGGCAATCAGTCTGTGATCTGTGTTATCCTCTTTAGAGGATACTGCATTCCACAATTGATGCTCAATGCAGTAGTTCTATGCAACTCTTCCCATGATAGACATATTTTTCCTGTCCTTCATAAAATATTTTATTTTCTGGTAAAAATGAGGATTATAGTCATTCAGCAATCCCAGCCATTATTGTTTCATAGTAATTATTTAAAAAATGCCTGTCCATACAACTGTTCTGCTGACTTTTTAAGTTATAAGTTTGTGGTACTTGGCATAGAGGCATAGAGGATTAAGGCTCTGAATTAACAAACTTCTTCCTGTAGTCAAAAGAACACGGGTATGATTTTTTTCCACATCCTTTTACCTGCTGCATGGCCTTGAACAAGTCACTTAACCAGACAATGCTCGTGGCTCATCCCAGAAAAGGGACAATATATTCAGTATGTTTACTCAGTTAACAAATAAAATATATTTGAAATGTATTGTTTTGCTTTCTGTTTTCTCTTCTTGGTATCATCCTGACAGCCATCCCAGTGCTCTATGTCTGCTCTGGTCTACTGGTCCCTCCAGTTACACCTGGACTAATACCAAATTTACAGCTGGAGCAAATACACAAATTATTGGCATTCTGGGGAGATTATGCTGTCCAATTATCAGTCAGGTGTTCTTCTTTTTTGACCTATACCAGTTCCTCCCAGACATGTGTGGCTAGACAGTTGCCCACGGGTTGTGCAATGGACATGCTAGGATGCAAATTCCTCAATTACACAAAGAGCTAGTGTTGGCTCCACCACTTTGGTTGAAGTTCATTACAACTGGCTTCCTGGCCTCCACTACAAAACTCCTTATTATTCTGTGTGCCTGACTACACATTATCCTCCCATAGTATAGGCACACCCATCCTCCCTGTCACTTTGTCAGTTGTCTGAGCCACTAATGGGCCACCCCCTGGTCAGCTGGGCTGTAGTAAGGGCTTTATCCATCTACACCACTAGAGTGGCTAATATGTGCCCCTTTTGGGGGCTTTGTCACTCCATTATTTTTTTCTTTGTCTAGAATCCTTGAGCAAGGAAGCTGAGAGGTATTTTGGACTGTCCTTGTAAAATTAATTGGCTTTGTGGTAAATTGTAATGGACAGCAGTCACTAACTAATGACAAGCATGTGAGTTTCAGTCTTTGTATCCTTCAGAAAACATTTGCTAATGCAAGTGCAAAGGTAGTTATTCCAGTAACATTCTAGATATATGTGAGAATATTTAAAATGTGTTCCTGAGTTTGTGTTTTTGTCACTGATTGTTGAGTTATGAAGTTGAGAGTTCGGAGGGGAGACGAAATTGGCTGCACTATATAGTTCTGACAGCAGAGAGCTAAGATACATTTCTAGGCCATTATATTAAATATTTATTAATTCACTTGATTCAAACTAGATATCTGAGGTGTTAATCTGTGCATTTTGTGTGTGTGTGTGTGTGTGTGTGTGTTTGTGTGTGTGTGTGTGTGTGTGTGTGTGTGCACGTGTGTGTCCTTGCAGAGGGCATAGTTCTAAACTGTCCGTGACTTTTTGCCTCATACTTCTGGTATTCGGTACTCTCTGGCAACATATTGTGAATTACAGTTACAGTTACTAAATAATGACAAACGTGCATTTCAGATTTCATATTATCCAGAAAAATTGTTGCTAATGCAATGATTGTTGTTCTGGTTGAATCCAGAGCTTATCTAAACAATCCTGCTTGGTTTGCGATTTATTGTGGAGATGCCTGGTAAGAGAAGTTTTATTTGAATTTACATTGTATTTCTTACCACTGTTCTTCACTATTTATAGAAAGGAAAGGATAGCTTGTAGACAAGAAAATCTAGTTAAAAGAGAGCAGCTTTATTGTACTTACTTTAGTATTTAGTTGTATACTGTTTGCATGATTTTTGTCACAGAAGTTGATTTAAGTTCTCTTTGAATTCTGTGGTAACTGATTTTAATTATTCTTTTCTTTTATAATGTTTTATTCATTTGTAGCTGAATACAGATTTCTTAAATGACTATGCCATTAATGATTTGCTAAAGCACAAATGTCTTATAAAGTGTAATGTCATGGCTTGGGATGTGTCTATTCTCTGTAAAGATCATGTAAAGATCAGCCCAACTTTGAAATTCTGGATCAAGGAATGATAACATCAGAATGCAATGAATTAGAAGTTAGAAATTCTTCAGATCTGGTCAGAAAAGATATTAATATAATGGGATATTCAATTATCAGAGGAACCGATACTTACATTTGGAAATGCTTCCAAGCCTCATTTTGGTCATTGGTCAAAAATGTGTTTCAGGGGGGAGGAGTACATTTGTCGGTCAGAACATAATTTTTTTTTATATATATTTTACAATACTTGACAAACACAAGGCAGGATTTTTCTAAGTCACAAATTTAACAGCTCACACATTTCAACATTTGATGTATAATGCTACAAGCATTATGTTTTGTTTATTGAAAAAATTGGCTATGTTCCCACAAGATTTATGCTGTTATTGTTTGTGAACCATGGTTAAAACAATGACTGGAAACCAGTTCTGGTAGGGTATAAATGTTTTTACTGTAACATACATTCTAAGAAAAAATCAGGTGAAGGATAGGGAGATAGAAGAAAGAGAGTTATGAGACTACTTATGATTATTACATGTTCAATGATAACACCAATGCTATAAACTGTGTAACTGTGACAATAAAGACAAGCCTGGAACATATAACAATTGTTGGATTATACAGACCATCAAAGTCAAGATGACCTAGAGGAATTCATACTTTTCTTACATGAAACACAACAACAATTGTTTCAGATTGTAAATAAATCTACCAGGGAACAAAGCATGCTAGACACTGTTTATGTTCCTAAAGAAATTACTATTAGTTCATGTCAAGTTGATGTGCAGTGATCAAAGGGTTATAAAGGTTAATTTGTTGACAGATGCGCTCAGTAGAAAAACTGCAGAAGGGGTGTGGAAAGTTATGAAAAAAAATTGTGTGAGTGCAAAAATAAAAAAAATGTTTAACTTCAGGATCTAGGCATACAACATCATGGGATATATTTCCTTAACAACAAGATACCTAATTAAGGTGAGAGACAAAAAATACGAGAAATGGAAAAGATGTCAAACCACAACCTTGAAAACTGAAATAAGCAAGCTGGACAAACTTATTATGCATAGTATGAGACAAGATCAAGAAAAATTTGAAAAAAATTATATAAAGATGTTGAGCATAATAGGAAACCATTTTATAAAAACATAAGATGTAAATTAGTAAAGACATACAAATTGATAAATTCTGTATAGGCTTTAAAATTTATTCTCAGACACAACAGATTCTAAACATATTTACAAAATCTTATGCAAAACAGTTTGGTTCCACAAACAGGGTAATAAGTTGCTGTAGTGACATCCAGATAACCTCAGATACTGGAATCAAATTAGATTATATTGAAAAAGAGCTATGCAAGCTGGATCCAAACAAAACACAGGGAGGAGACTGAATTAGTAATAATGACCCAAGAACACTTCAGCAAGAATTTATATCACCATTATATCTATTATTTACTAGGTTGCATAAATATGGGGAGATTCCTCAAGATTGGAGGCATGCGCTTATTAAACCTGTCTTTAAGGGAAAAGTGAGTAGGACAAACTCAGAGTCATATAAAACCTTAAGTCTACTTTCATGTTGTAGAAAAATAATAGAGTAGGTAATACTGGATAAGTTATCGTCAGCACTGGAAGGTTGGGACTTGAAACCATATATCAGCATGTGTGTGTTGAAAATAGCTTTATTACCATCTGTAACATAATTTTCTATAACAATATAATAACAGCTATGAATGAAAAACTGTGCTGTGATGTAATTTATACAGATTTAACTTCAGAATTCGACAGGGCCATACACAAAACACTGATCAATAAATTAGGACAACTAAGTGTTGACTTACACTTGATAAGATGGATAGCTGCATGGCTTACAAATAGGACATGGCAAGTGTCATACAGCAGTCAGGGTGTCCCAAAGAGAGTTGTCCTAGGCCCTTACTTTTAAGATTGTATCTTTCAGAACTATCTTTTTCATCTGATGAGTTCTACAGTCTGTATGCAGATGACTTGAAACTGGTTAAACTAATTACAATGTGTTACAGATAAGGCATGTCTACAAAAGAACTTGACTAAATTGATCATTTGTGCAGAGGAGAATAATATGCTGATAAATACATTAAAAACTAAGCATGTGAGACTTGGGAGACATTAGTTGAAAGGTGAATATTTAATACAGCACACAGTGATTGAAACTATAGCTTCATTTAAGGACCTGGGTATAAAGGTAGATCTAACTTTCAGTTTTTCTAATCATATCAACAAATTGGTTAATGACAGTTATAGAACTATAGGTTTTTATAAAAAGATTTATAAAGTCTAGGAACTCAGAAATTATGAAGTCAATATTTGTTAATTAAATTATATCCAAACTTGCATACTGAAACCTTTAAGAAAACAAACATGAGTAAACCAGAAAGAGTTCAGCAGAAATATACCAACAACATCCATGGATGTGAACATTTAAGTTATGAAAGACTAAAATATCTGAATTTGTACAGTGATTCTTATAGATATTTAAGAGGAGATCTTATTCAGGTATATAGGGCATTTAGAGACAACTACTTCTGGCAATGCTGGGGGTTATCAAAGAGTAGTAGAAACTCATCAGACAACCTATGTATAAAATTCTATATGAATGAGAAGTGTAATTATTGGTTCTCTGAGACAGCAGCTGATGCATTGGACAGGCTACCAAATTAGATTAAAACAAGCACTAGTTTAGATATGTTTAAGAACAGCCTGGATAGTTATTATGGGAACAACTGTTTTGGTATATTGTCTGGCTAGAATGGCATTAATGCCAACGCTTGAAATATGTGTATGTATGCTAGTGACTTTCTAAGAATATAAGATACATTTTTAAAATCTGTTACTAATTTTGGGTCTTTGTTTCTGATTCATAAGCATAGAAGTTGAGAGGGCAGTTGAGAGTTGTACTGGGATGCACTGTATAGTTCTGACAGCATGGAGCTGAGATACATGTTTCATCTAGTGCAGGGTCTGATTTCTTTGACATTTATTTGTTTGCTTTATGATTTTAATCAAGTCACTTCACCAGACTGTGTTCCTGGTCTGCTCCTAAAAACAGACAATTTCATCCAGTGGACTGTCCCAAGCTGTTAGCAAATGTGTTGCACGTTGTCTTTGAATCTCTGCTACCTTCACATAGCTGCTAATTAATGGTTTAGTGTATGTTGTTTGACTATTAATCCTAGTATGTCTCTCATAGTTTATTGACTTGTCAGATGTACTTTTGATAAAAATTAGTTTCAAGGGAAGAAAAGTTTTAATGTTGATCATGCCAAATCTGTTTTCAATTTGAGAGTTATTTGTTTTATTTAGCAAATGACTGTCAGTGTTTTTACTCAAATATTTGAAATAAACATTTTAAATTAAATCCAAATCTCTGTGATCATTATAAAAGTAAAGAAGAAAATATGTACACTGACAGGTTTGAACAGTATTTTATGATAAGTGGGAGAGGCAGCCAAGTAACAGGATGTTTGTATGGCTGGGGAGGTACATTACCCTGCCTAGGACCATGTTTTATCATGCTGTATCTCTGAATATTAATGATGATCTTATTATCATTACTGAATATTCATTAGGATATGGTAATCAAGGCTTTCTGCAGTAAATAGGACTATTGCAATATATGAACAATAATGACAAGAAGGTCACTTACGATACTACATTTCCAGCTATACCGCCCTCCTATGGGCAGAGTTGTGCTTTGCATTCTTTCCATGTGATGTAAATGAAAGTGCATAATATTTATATTGCCATAAACTATATACCTCCCAGGTCACACATACATATCTATGTAAATATTATCAGGTTATATAAAGTACAATATACTGGCTCCATGTGCAGTGCCATTCATTGCTGTCTTAATAATAGCATCAGTGTTTATTTATATACAGCAATGACATTTTCAAAGATGTTATTTGTTGTGACACTCACACTGCCAGAATATACACATTTCATCACTCCGCTGATAGTTTTCATTCTTCCTTTATGAAGTACAACATCTTTCGAGGGCAGGTTATCAGACTCAACCATATCGTTAGTGAGAACATCAAATTTATGGAAGAGGTTGACATTTTAACAGACATGTTTGTTCAGAGGGGTTATGATGTTAATAGATTAGGTAAAAATCAAAGATGGGGTTCTTAGAGATGGGGCCAGTAAATTTGCCCCTATTTTGAAGTCTGGTTTTGTTGCCAACAAATGAGCAATCACACCACGGACAAAGTTTTAGCTTTTCCTATTCCATGAGCATAGAAGGTAGTAATATTACAGACGTTATTTCTCCCAACTGGAAGGTCATACACTGTAATACTGATTTGACCAAGGTTGATGGAGATGTCCCCAAATTTATCTTTAAAAGGACATGTAATTTTAAATATCTATTGGAACATCTTCAAGGTGATCCAACTAAGGGACCAGTTGGGACTTTTCCTTGTCCGGCCTGTAAGTGTTGTAGATTTATTAATTCTGTTAGTTCATTTTATTTTGAACACATTAAATTTACCTTTATTGCTAAGGGTAGATTTACATGTAGTACAGAGGGTTTGGTTTATTTGGCGTGTTGTGTTGGCTGCAGTCATTTCTATGTGGGGAAAACCACTAGGAAGTTAGCTTATAGGACTACAGAGCTTGTGCGGGCTTGTAAAGACTAAGATCTTAATAACGCACTTGCTCGGCATAGTTTAAACTGTAATAATTTGCGGAAGTTTACTTTTCTGGTTTTAGAAAAGACTGACAGTTGGAGTTTTGTTAATGACTTAATTCACTTTTTAGAATTTATTGAGCTAAAGTGGCAGGTATTTTTATGCATCGATGAATCACCTGCACTCAGTAAAACTATTTCAATGAAAAGTCTTTTGAGATTTAGATGTTTATAGTTTAGATAGATTTAGATGTTTATTACTTGTGTTTATTATAGTTTAAGTTGTATGTATTTAAGACATTTACATATTGGTAACTTTGATAGCTTCAAACTTATTGAACTATTATGTTGTTGTTGGATAATTAGTATTTGATGCCATTGATTCTTTGTGTTAAAAAGGCTGTTTTTTAATTGAATTTATTCTGTTGAAGTTCTGTATCTAATAGAATGAAAGTGCTAAATTATTCTGTAGTCTTGAGTAATTTATTCCAGTTCTGTATGCTCAGATTATTTAATTATTTTAGTAGCTGCTTGCATGCTGTGTTTTTTTCCTTTGGATAGCTTAGATATCTGTTTTTTTTTTTTTTTTTTTGGTCACTTCTTTACAGTAGATATGAACATTTACAGATTACAGATCATTTTAAGTGTTTTTTATGATTGTCAGCTACTAACTTTGAAGCTGCTAATGTAAGGTTTTTATTTAATATAAAAGTGACTTGGGCAAGGTTGATTTTTGGAGATTCGACAGATATATCATTAATGTTTAATGGCAGCTCATAAAGGTGACTTGGGCTGATCTCTCCTTTTCTTGGAATGTAAATGGGTTGTGGAAGTCTATTAAAAGGGAAATCATTTTTAACTTGATAATCCTGAGGTGTTGACTCTGCAGGAAATGTTTCTAAATGAAACAGAGCATTTCAAACTTCAGAGGAGAAGGTGATGTGTTAGGTGAACATTAGCAGCCTACCCTGGAGGGTGAAGAAGAGAAGTTGTTCTCCTTCCCTCTACATTTAACTTTGTAATTGAATCATTAATTAGTGACAGGATGGGTAGGTTTGCTGCCATTAAAGGTCATAAAGACACAGAACTGCTTACACTGCTTACACTGATTTCATTGTATTTAACACCAGGAATAAGAGTACATGAGATGAAGGCAATTTTGTCTACCATTATGGCTGTGTAGAGTTAATGAACCAAAATATACAAGGGTCTGCCCACCAGATTCATGGAAAGAAGCTGTAGTTACGGTGCTTTTAAAAGAGGGCAAAGACCCAACCCTCCTGACATCTTACTGACCCATTTCAGTTGTTATCCATGATTACAATGTTTTTATGCCAATTATGGCCAAGAGAGTGGCCCAATATATGCCTGTGTTGATTCACCAGAACCAAAGTGGTTTTATAACAGGCAGGAATACATCTAATAATACTCTTAGGACACTACTAATGCTGAAGGATGCTAGCAAATCCCAAAATCACTCATACTGATGAGTTTAGATTCAGAGAAAGCCTTCATTACAGTGTTCTGGCAGTTTCTTTTACAAACTTTGCAGGCATATAGCTTTCCAGCTAAATTTTAGTCTCCTAAAATCATTGCATAAAGGTGTGTCAGCTAAAGTTAAGTAATGACAGTTCAGTCTCTCTATTCTAACTATACACACAGACACTAGACAGGGTTCTCCACTGTCCCCCTTCCCCCTTATTGATTGCCCTGTATCTGGAATCATTGTCCCAAATGATCAGAGACTCGACTACTGAAGGATATAAATGGGGCAGCTTGGAAATAAAAGTATCTCTCTCTGCTGAAAATGTCTTGTCATCTTTGTCTCACCCTCATAAGGATTTTTTCTCAGATTTTTGACATATTGCACAAATTTGGATGGTTATAAGGTAAACATTGAGGAAGCTAAAGCAGTGCCAGTGAATGTTACCTTTGGAAACAATTTTATTCAGTGATTTCCATTCCCGGGTCTCCCACATAAATTAAATTATTTAGGTATATGGGTGACTGACTCTGTTCCAGGCATAGCAGATGGCATACTACAAGACTATGATGTGGAACAGGAGATGCATATAGTGACACCCCTAAAATATTGGTATCCGCTAACAAAGGAAAGGCAAGTGTTAACCTGGCAGGAAATATGAGACTCATATCATTGCCTGAGGATTCACAACTAAAGTATTTGAGACTAATTTCAACATTAAAAACATTAAATTGATCATTGAACTTACAGTTAGAAGAGCTTGATTTAAAAAACTTAGTGAAAGAATCAGAAATGGGATTGGTCATAGGAGACATCTTATATCAAACTGTGTTCAAGTCCTGAACTTAAATCAAAAAACTGGCCTTAAAATATAAGAATGAATGGGAAAGATTATTTTCAATATAGATTCCTGACACAGACTTCTTTTTATATCTTTCCCCAGAACTATGCCGGTCAGAAAATTTAAGATTTTTGGCTGAAAATGCCTGCACAAGTACTTTTTCACTTCCAGCAAGGTTAAGTAGAATGTCTTCTAATACCAACCTTGATTTTTGGAGACGCTTACAAGGGGAAATAGGAAATTGGGTACATGCATTTTACGCATATCCTACGCTAAATGATTTTAAAACTTAGGTCCAAACTCTCCTGGAGGAATCATTGGGAGAACATATACATATTACTTCTTTACTTTTGCTTATATGTTGGCAGGGGCAGGCCTCCTCTCAGAAACACAAGCAGTTATTTTTAATTTTGCTCATAATATTGGTTAAGAAATGTATAACACATTTGCAGAAAAAAAAACAGGAAGGCCCAAACATATCTCAGTTAACTGACTTGTTAGATGAAGTGATGCACCTAAAACTTTTACTTATGCTGACGACCTTCAAGCTCAACACTGTACTAAAATGGTTGCCTTGGTCTATGTATAGATCCAGAACCAATTATGGGAGCTAGTCACATAGGAAAAGGTTATAACCAGTGATGTAGAGTTAATTGTTCTTATACTTTAATATAGAGGTTGAAAACTGTCATCAGCTCTGATTTCTATTATTGTCTAATCCAAATTGTATATCCTAATAGATACAAACTATTATGCACTTTTAACGTATTCTCTCCTGAAAAGTTCTTTTGAGTATTTACTTTTAACTCCCAGTGGTTGTGGTTTGAGCCTTTAAAAAAATTGAAGCTATCATCTTACAGTTCAAACAAATATTCATATCTCTGGAACCATAGGTGTTACCAGAAAACTGTAAATGGCACACTATTTAGGATAAAGTAATATTAATATTTACATTAGTGGCATTCATTCAGTTTGATGCTTTAAACTGGATTTTATAAGCCAAAATAAAGGCAGTGAATATTAATTTTGTAATGTTGTATAAACAGCTTATGATATCTCAGTAACCATTCAAACAAGACACATACTGCCAGCAGGATTTTCTTCATACAGCTGTGAGATTTCATACGAGACTGTGCATCTGTCTGTGTTACCTGAATGTTGAGATATTTAGAGAACTATGAAATTTATTACAGCACCAAACAGTACACAAATAATATTTAATATCTGTTTAGCTGCCATCGTGTATGCTTTTAAGATGAACTCTTCTGAAACCTTGCACTTAGCATGGTTTTGGAATTGTTAATGCAAATATGAATAAGCACTGTTTGACACCTAGAGGTGTCAGTAGGAGGTAACTGCAGAAATGACTGGAGGCGTACTTGGCTGTAATGAGTTAAGAAAACTATATTGGATGAACGTAAGGAGACTGAAATGTTATATTATGCCAATGGTATGTTTATTGCTGTGCACACCAATATATTCATTCCAATTTGCACAGGTCAATATGCACTTTTATGAAGATTGCATTGAACAATCGTATGGAGATTGTAAAATGCCATGATGTATCATCAACTGTAATAAACTATACCTTCTTAAAAACGCTAAGCAACAAAGTTAATATAAAAAAGCACTGATAACCATATATTAAACTTTATTAATACATACATTTAGAGCAACGATAACACTAGAGCTTTTGCATTCAAGATGCTTTCACATGTTTAAGACAAAGCAGTTAACTGCTTACATTTAAATGTTAAAATTATATGACAAAAACACACCTTCACTGTGAAGATGTCCCTAATATCTTCCTGCATGTTTCTTTAGAATGAGTTTGATACTATAATATTCATTCAAACCAATATTGCCTGAAGCATTCAACCCAGTGATCCATTTATATTCTAGCTCTTCTATTTCACTAATATCACTACAATGTTGTTGTATAGCCAAAAGTTGCAGACTTGAATACATAACTTATGACTCTTACCATCATCTAAAACATGTTTTGTCAAGGCATTCTAAGTACTGAATTTCTTAACGTCATAAACATGTTAATCTATTCACTTGGTCAATGTACTATTTGTTTTTTCAACATAGAAATGTAAACACTTAATACAACAGGCAAAATATTTAGAATTATAGTCTGCATAAAATTCAAATACATATTTAAATTTTGTTACAGGGTGTACATAGAAATCATTAGAGCAAAGATATTTGCAATAGCTACATGCACAAAAGAAGAAAGATTATTTCTTGTCACTTAGCATTTCAGCATTCTAATCTTCTGTAAAAATAGTATCCCTTTAAATTACATTTGTTCTTAAATGCAAAACTAGAAGTGTTGTTAATTATATAACTTATTGTTTTATTCACTGTTAAAATGCTTAGTTTTTCCTCAGCAATATCACATGCTTGACCCACATGCCTGGAGTATGTGATTGAGAACTTCTATGCGGCCTTCTTATTCATTCATTCATTCATTCATTCATTCATTCATTCATTCATTCACGTATCACTTTTGGTAAGGCAATGCTTAGGTGCTATATGTAGTTAGCTTCTATTACAGAAAATGTAGAGTAGATGATGGTCAGTTTGATATGAATCCATGATTTGCTGGTCAGTCAACCCATGAAAAGCAAGCTGTAGCCTTCAAATGGATTCTCATAGCACTCACCTACTATGTACCTACTGATATGCACCTCCTCAATACATGTCACCATGAAATACACCAGTGCAGGCATCCTCATGGTACTCACCCACTCACCATGTCATCAGTGCAGGCATTCCCATAGTAGTCACCTACTCACCACACGTCACCAGTGCAGGCATTCCCATGGTGCTCACCACATGCCACCACTGCAGGCATTTCCATGGTACTCACCTGCTCACCACATGTCATCACTGCATGTATTAACCTGGTATGCACCTGCTTAACACATGTCACCACAAAATACACCATTGCAGGCATTCTTATGGTACTCACCTGCTCACCACATGTCACCACTGCAGGCATTCCCATGGTACTCACCTGCTCACCAGATGACCAGTGTAGACATTCCTGTGGTACTTACCTGCTCGGCTATATCACCAGTGCAGGGATTCCCATGGTACTTGCCTACTCACCACATGTCACCAGTGTAGGCATTCCTGTGATACTCACCTGCTCATAACATGTCATCAGTGCAGGCATTCCCATGGTACTCACCTGCTCACCACATGTCATGATACTGTATTGTAAGTAAACATATGGTACCCATGCATTTAATAATCCTGCAACATTTATCCTGAATTTACATAAATTAAGATACCTGACTTGCAAATTGCTCCTTATAACCATCTTGCTTTACCTATAAGGGATTATTCTACCAAGTTAAGATTTATGCAAATGGACAACAGTATTCATTTCTTAACTATTTTGAAAGTAAAAAAAAAAATGTCTGAACACATTTAAACATTATTTGTATATAAATATGTCATACTTTGAGCTCCTGGACATTAGATTTGTTTGCTTTCTCTTTACATCCAAACAAATATTATTGTGCATAAAGTGTATTTGTATATAATCTTTATGTTCACTCAGAGAATTCTTGGTAAATTTTTACTTCCCACTGTGTGTGTGTGTGTGTGTGTGTGTGTGTGTGTGTGTGTGTGTGTGTGTGTGTGTATGTGTGTATGTGTGTGTGTGTGTGTGTCTGCTTGAACGTATAGGCATATGTGCACATAATATATATATATATATATATATATATATATATATATATATATATATACATACACACACACACACACACACACACATATATAGGGTCTATATTATAAAGTCAAAGCTTTAGATAATCGAATACCTAAAGCTCGACACCTAAACAGCGAAAGCTGTAAACATTGAATTGCCACTTCTGCAAATTCTTTTGTAGGGAAAGAATTTGCTTGGCCTGAGAAAAAATTCAAACCTTAATCGAGCGGGGGGCTTTGCCCCCCACACCCCGCCAACTAAATATACCAACTCCGAGATCACTCTACAGTGTAGAAAAGGGCAGATTCCTGATAATGGCCAAGCAAATTCTTTCCCTATGACAGAATTCGTAGAAGTGGCCGTTCGATATTTACAGCTTTCGCTGTTTAGTTGTCGATCTTTAGGTATTCGATTACCTAAAATTTTGATCACCTAATATAGACCCATATATATATATATATATATATATATATATATATATATATATATATATATATATATATATATATATATATATATATATATAGATAGATATACAGATATCTATATCTTTAGCTATTTCTATATGTAGCTAGCTATAATATATATATATATATATATATATATATATATATATATATATATATATATCAAATGACAACTTGTTGAATTTGAAAAACCACCAAGCACAGCTAATCGAAAATCAGCTGACTGAATATGTAGGCCGTTGTTCTGTACAAGACTGCAATACAGTGTGAATTAAGGAATTTGCCCTTTTCCCACTGTAGTGTGATCTTGGTGTACAAAACACTGAAAATACATAATATTAAATCTCAAAATATCTAAAAATTCTACACAGGCATGCCCAGCTACATGTCTCTACTGCAGGCATTCTTCTGGAACTCATCTACTCATCCACAAGTCACCACTGCAGGCATTCCCATGGTACTCACCTGCACACTACAAGTCACCACTGTAGGTGTTCCCATGGTAGTCACATGCTCATCACATGTAATTATGCTGCCTGTATTATATCTTGTTCACTCAAGTGAACCAGTATTTGTACAATATCTAAAATTCCTCTGTAAACACTGACATTACCAGTGAGATTCACCAATTTATACTTGCAAATTCACGTATAGTGCAGTTTCTTAATCATCACATTTATGTTTAGTCATGCACCAGAACTACAGACCCAAGATCAGATGTTGTCTTGGTTGTGATACTATTTTTAATAGTATAATATGCAGGGTTAAGGTTAGTGACAAGGATAGGTCTAGGGCTAGCATGCTTGACTAAGGTGGTAAGAGTGGCTGTGCCCTAACATGTGAGCACTCATACATAAACACCAACCTCTTTAATGTTCACAGTCAAAACATTCATTTTCTTTCTTTCTTTTGTTTTATTTTAATTTTTGTTTACCGAGAAACTCCACCTGGGACAGAGACAATTTTCAATGAATGCCCAGGCAGAAATGCTCTAGATGCATGTCTTTGGAATGTGGTTGGAAACTGGAAAACCCACACAAATGCATGGAGGACATGCAGACTCCACACAGAAGGCACCCCAGCTGAGAATCAAACCAGAGACGCTCTTGCTATGAGGTGACAATGCTAACCGCTGTAACACTGTACAAAATTAACATTCAGTCACTTGAGCATTCAGTCAAATGTACACACATGAATTTACTTACCTTTGTTGAACAGCATTAATATTGACATGCATAATGTCAACACCAAATGACTGACATTATGCACGTTGATATGCTACTACCCCCTGTACCCTCAGCCCCCCCACACCATCTGGTAATTATATATTCTTGGTGTGAAACAACACATTCCCCAGTCCCATGAATCATATGATCTGCTATTTTTGTCGACAGATGCTGACCATCTTTTAGTTGGACAAAGCACCTTTTGACTAACTCTAATATCACACAGTCCTTAGTGAAAGTATATATATATATATATATATATATATATATATATATATATATATATATATATACATATATATCCAGTATATATATATATATATATATATATATATATATATATGTATATATATTTTAGTATATATATATATATATATATATATATATATATATATATATATATATATATATATATATATATATATATATATATATATATATATATATATATACATATATGTATATATTGCATACTTGGCCTACAGCTACTTCAGTTGACAAGAGTGTAGGGACAGGCTTTTACAAATGAACTTGATTCCTCTTTTATGACAGTTGTATAACAAAGGATTTGTCATATATAAATAATGCGTGTGGGAGTGGAGCTCTAGGACTGATTGTTTGGGGCTCCAAAAAAGGGTTTTTTTTTTTGTATTTTACAGCAGGATTTTTTTTTGTTTGCAAACACAAATGCAAACGTGTTTATCTTATGTTGGTAATCACTGTACTCTTTGGAGTGTTGTCAGCAGGATGTATATTTGAAGTAATGTTGTTGAAACTGTGGTGATCGGCAATGTTAGTTTTCAGTGTTTGATAATACACTCATAGATAGAGGTACGTGTGTGTGTGAGTGAGTGAGTGAGTGAGTGAGTGAGTGAGTGAGTGAGTGAGTGAGTGACCCATTTCAGACTAGTTAGTCTTTCTTGCATCCACTGAGAGCCATAATAAGTTCTAGATCCCTTGTAACCCTGAAAAGGATTATTTATGTTCTTGGAGAATGGATGAATGCATATATAGTCTAATGAACACAAAAACTGTTTCTAAAAGTGATAGTTATCTACATATAAACTGTGCCACCATATCCTAAACACACATTCGCAATTTCTTATACAGACACACACAGACCCACATACGCAGTCTCTTATACAGATACAGATACACACACACACACACACGCACACACGCACACACGCACACACGCACACACGCACACACACACACACACACACAGACTCACATATGCAATCTCTTATAGACACACACACAGCCAGACCCACATACGCAATCTCTTATATACACACACACACCCAGACCCACATATGCAATCTCTTATTCTTGTTTCAGTGTAATACCCTGTCATAAAGACAACCCCTGCTCTATGAATAAAGAATACCTGTATAACATCTAGTGACACAGTGACAGTGGACACATTTTTTTGAAGTTTGTGTCTAAATAACTAAATGCAATTTGGATGGAAATGTAAGATTACGGTTTGCAGTACAATAAATATTCCTAAGTAACTATATGCCGTGCACATAATAAAAAACATTAATATTCTGCAAACAGTGATGAAAAATAATACTCAATTATATTAGACCAGCCATAACATATCTCTTTATTAAATAATGACAATATTTGAGATTTTCTTAATAAACTTTAATATTAGAGATTTTCTTGCACATAAGATATTATGTGCCGTGCTGGAATATCCCCAGCTGCGTACTCTGCTATTCTGCTACAGTAAATATTACTGCTGGCTATATTCAGAGTAATAAATATAATTTTTCATGTCACATGAGCCATCATCTGGATTTAGTACTGAAGGTTCAGCAGACATTAATATGTTCCTCTTACAGTGTAGCACAGAACATTATGGAGTATAAAATATTGGTATTTAATCTGTGGAACATTATAAAATATGCCTGAAATGCTGCCAGCTTGTTTTTGTATGTTCTGTACCTTCTCATAATATGATAGTTAAGATCCCCAAGCAGTTGTTAAAAGACAGACATAAGTGAAATTTGTTAATACTGTGTCTGCTGCAAACTAGACTGTATTTATTTTAGAGTACAACATCTGAGCTCATGTGACTGTCCTTTCCCATTTTAATAAGACTTACTTGCATTAGTGGTGAAATAAATGAGGCCATATACTGTAATGTTATAGACAGGAAGGAATGTGGATGGCACATTCTGAATTTGTACACTTCTAGAGAGTTGTCAGTGATAACAAAATGAGAAAAGAGCTAGAAAATTTGAATAAACTACTACCAATACTGTTTATTTCTTTGATTTGATTCATTAATTATGAAGCAGTGCATTTTCTGTGATTTTGGGTATTACAGCTGGTGTGAATATTTGTGCGTGTGATCTCTTTTTAAAGAAAGACCTGTACATGGCAAGTCCATGTAGACAACTTATCAGAAAGGATATCTTTTGATAAAACCTTGCAAAACAAATTAGATTTTTTTTCTTAAAGCCTGACACCCCATCAGCTCATGCTCTTACCTTCTTGTTAAAATGCAGATATTTGTATACTCCTTTCTCTTCATCGACCAGGTTAAACCCACTAGGTCAGTGATCTCTTTTCAGGGGAGATTAGAGGTGATACTCACACTGACTTAGGGAAATTTAGCAAAGGCACTTGGGAGCTTTCTCTAATTTTTGGTGAAACTAAGAAATAAGTGGAACATATTATACTAAAAAGGATATAAATGTGTTAGTATTGACATTTGGAGACTATAAAAATGTAGTAAAACAGTGGAAAAGGTGTACTACATTTTCTCTCCATCATCTGTGGCCTGCTTAATGTCCTCACTTAGTCTGGTGAGATCTACAACTTTCCCCTTCTCTCTACAAATATATAAAGATTTTTTTTAACTTGACCACTAACTCCTTTCATATCTGTTCTCCTCCTGTCTTTGTTGATTTCACATCCCTTGTTTCTCTTTTGCTTGGCTGCTAGTAGGGTGCCTACTATAACTTGCATGCTTTTATTTTGTCTTTGCATATGGACTCTTGCTATAATCTCTTGTGTCTTCTTTACAGGTAACATTGCTAAGCTCCTTACCTATTTGTCTGTTCCTTAGCCCTGCTTTCATAGCACTGAGCATTCTTCCTCTGATCTATGTCCATAGCTTACCTGTCCTTTTACAGCAAACTGGTTCTTTTTCACTCTATCCTCTAGCTTTGTGCAATTTGTTCTCCCAAGGTTCCATAGCAACTTTGTTATACTTTGGTTTGTGCTCTTAGTGCCACACTAAACCATAAAATAGCATTACAACATGTGCCTTCATTTCAACATCCCTAAATATTTCTATTGTGATTAGTATCACAGTTTTGCATCTTTCTGATGCCAGTTGAATGAATCCATTCTGTGGCAAGGTATCAGATGGCATCCCATCCCTCTGAACCATGTAGATAGGGACCTCTTACTGTGGCTCTAATTGATTTAGGTCACTAAACTCTGTTTGTTTATACCTTCCTACAGTAACTCACCGTTTTCCCAGACCTTGTTAAGGAGGTGCTATATGGTCCACCATTCTTGTCTCTTCCCTCTCCTTCACCTTAAATACCAGCTGCTTAGTTTTATTTTTTTCTCTTACTTTTCCGTCCTTGCTTTACTAGGCACTGCTTTTTGTATTGCTTACTTGATATTTGCTAGATTCTCTTGCACAGATTGCCAGTCGCATCTGTCTAATCACTGCTATTCTCATATAAGTTATAACTAGCCCCTCTTTTCATTGGCCAGAGTTCCCATTATGCTATCAATGTCTGCTTTACCATCCAGCATCAGTACTTGCACCCCTACATTTTTCCTAGACTACTTGCATTGCTCAGTATCACCAATCATCATGGGTCTCATTCTCCTTTTTTCGATTTTAAGTATGCCATGTTTCTTTTTATATTTGGTGCTTACTCTTTTTTTTTACTTATAGGTTCATAAGTTGTTGCTAGGCTAATGACCACTAGGGCCCTTACAAGCCTAAACTCAATGGATCCTGAGTATCATGGACATCTATATGGAGGGGGCATGTTAGTAGGGAGGTAACTAAGGGTTTGTAGGGTGTGGGGTGTTAGTTAAGATAATACTTTTCTTATTGATGGTCTTTGTCCATAAGGGACATGGGGACCAGACTGGGAGTAAATTTACACTTCACCATCCATTTGCCAAGGTTTTATTTGAATAGGGTTGGGGTGAACATGTTTTGCATGGGACACATCTGTCTTTCCAGCATGTGGTGTTTATGTCACAGGTAAAGTTCAAATACCTGGATCTACTGCTTCTGATGCTGTTTGTTTTGCATATGTGCAACAGATCACTCAGGGCTATGGCTGAGGAAGCCTTGTAAGTCAGGCAAATATCCCATCTAAGCAGTCTGTAAAACACTGAATACTGTAACAGAGCCTTTAGATGATCAGTATAGAACAAGGTATTCATGCCCTGAATTCTCCTGCTGAGATTTCCATTGCCTTCTTCTACAGTTGGATCCTTCCAACATCTCCTTTAGCACTGCTGTCCTTTCTAGACAGAGGTGCAGATCATCTGTAATGTAGAGTTTGCTCCTGTTCTAGAACTTCTCCAAACCTCTAACTGTGCTAAGCCCTTTTGTCCTGCCAATTTTCGGTCACCCATTCTATTATTTAAATATTTTATTCCCTTCCCTAAATACTTGCTGTTGACAATGGTGATATTTCTGAGAAAGATGTCACCAATTTGATGATATTATATCTTTCAGAGATTATTCTGACCTTGCTTACTATTGCCTAAAAGTCACACAATGGGATGTTCATGCCTACATGTACCACTTAATGTGCTCAACCCCTCTTCTCTGACCATTTCAGTAATCTACTCCAATACCTAGGTGATTAAAGGCCTCATATTGATTACAATGTGATCTGATTCCACTGCCTCTATTATCTCAGCTAAACAAGCAAACAGGCTCATCTTCTCTAACACTGCCATGGGAATGCTTAGCTATCTGTGAAGCTAACCATTTAATCCTTAATCCTTCTGGCCCCATATCCCCACTGATCATTCTGTTCTCCTTTCTTGATGACTTGCCCCACATGTGTGAAGAACTCCCATACTACCCCTCCTGCTACATATGCCTAAGTAGATTTGTTTTTCTAGATTTTTTTTTACAACAAATCTCCTCTTCATGTCTTTCTCCTTCATGTTTACTGCCTTCACTTTCAGCCATAATCTTATTTTCTCTTGACTGTATATTCACTTGGTTCTTCCCCTACATCTTTGATCTCTGCCTTGTCCTTGCTTACTGGTGCAGCTTCCTACATCCTCCTGTAGAATAATTACTCTGTTCCTGTTTAGCCCTTCTACTGTCCAGCTACTACTTCGGCAACCATATCACTCTGCAGGAATTGTGCACCCTTCCCACCCAAGGGTCTTTGCATTACACTCTGATTTTGGATCTAGAACATCTTACTCATTGAAGTTCCTACTCTTTGCTGCATCCAATTTATCATACTTGTTTTATTGATTCATAACACATCAGTCAAACCCAGTTAAGGTTGTATCATGCTATCATTTATTTTGTACCTTGAATGGTGTATAATGAATTCTGACCTAGTGCTTATGGGGTCAGATCCAAGTTTGTGAGTGGAACTTGACCTACAATGACCCTCAGCTGCCAGGCTTGCTTTATATAGAGGTAAAAAAAAGGATACCAAAATGATTAGGTGTTTGAGTTTATCCTCCATTCTACTATGTAATTGTGAGGCCTGATAGTATGGTACTGATACTCATACTAAATTAAATACTTGTTTATGAAATGATGCTACATATGGCTTTTTGTCTCACTCAGTTTTCCTTCTTTCAATGTGTGGTGGTCCTTACTCTGGGCCAGTAATCAAGAAGCCTCAATCCTCACCACTGACAGTGGTGAGGTATGGCCACTAGGAGCAGAAATAGATTCACACAGTATTTTCAAATGCACCCTTTTCTCTGCACTTAGCACAATTTCCCTTAAGAGCACACAGGAAGCACACTTCAGAACTGAGACTGGACTCTCTTTCTCTCTCTCTCTCCAAGTCCCAAACAAGACTCCACACTAACCACTTTGGAGCTTTGTCTCCCTGTTCCAAGTAGCTGTTACATACACTTGGATAGTTGATTTTCACACTCACACACACACACACACACACACACACACACACACACACACACACACACACACACACACACACCTGGAAAAGGCTGGCACAGATTCACCAGCTGTGCCTCCTTTGCCCAGACTATGAGGTAATTATGCTGCTACCAGTCAGCTACTCTAAAGCTCTTATAAGGGTACCAAATTATACTTAGTAAAAATTAATACTGATAAAAATGGTAGAGTTTGACCAAAGCGGCAAGGCTTTCAGGAGTGGCCACAGTGTCATTAAAATAAACATAAGTACTCTTAAGATGTTAAAAGCATTCAATAAAAGACTAGCCACCATGAAAGGTATAGAAATATTATATATATATATATATATATATATATATATATATATATATATATATATATAGCATAAAAACCATGAGAATGCTGAATATCTAGTTACAATAATCACCAGAATTTCATTTGCAGGAGATATAAAAAATAACACAGTTGGATAGATTCGCACTGATGCAGAAAAAACAATACTTAACTAGTCTCACTATATTTCCTGACTGACTAAAGAATTACTGTTTCCTAGTCACTTACTAAAGCAAGGCAAGATGAAGTGTGTTCAGTTGCTTACTACAGCAAGCCAAGATGAGGTATGAGGTTGTGAGAGATATCTGTGAGAGATCTTTCCTGTCAAGTTCCAAAAAAACAAAATGTTGCTGTGAGAGTTCAGGAATATCTCTCACTAATATCTAAAAAATAATCTCCGTGCTGGTTATAAAATGACATCATGTCTGGTCACCTGACTCTGGTACAATAAACATCAAGAGCATTACTAAGATCTGTTGGAGCATCTGAAAAATATAAAACAATTTCAGAAATGTTCCCCCTTCCATAGTAGCAATTAGTTCACCCCTAAATGCAATGCAGTAAGATTGCTAGTCCTGGTTTTCCAAGACATTTTTGTCACTGGCTGAAAATCAGACATGTAAGATAAAGAAGAAGATAAAACCTTTATGTCGTAAACCAACCCATTAACATTTTCAACCTATTTTTCAAAATTAGCTGGACTGAGAATTAACCTCTTCTCTTCCAGAATTCAGTGTTAAAACATATATATTTAATCAGTTATAATAATACTGTCTGACATACATGCATATCTCTTTTTTTGTCCAACAGGACCCACTGTTGATGCATTTTTAACACAGGCATCTGTACAAATCAGTGTGATAGTCAAATGACATAACATTCTATACAAAACTCCAGCTAGCTATGCTGGCATATGTTACATATGCACTGCCCTACTCTCCCTGGCACACATGGCACTACATATTGTCACATAATGATATATACAGTTTTTAATTTTTTATCCTAATCTTTGAACACAGATAGCAGATAACTTAATGGGTACTTCACTTACCTGAAAAGTATTGCAAGGTAATCAATCCTAATAGAATCTGGCAAGCATCTCCAACATTTCTTTCACAGCACATATTTTTCAGATTCACACTTTATCACCTAATATTCTCTGTTAACTCATCTGCACAGCTGTTTTCCTCCACTAAGGGTCTTTCAGGCATAAATAAACTGAAATATTGAGAATGTAAGACAGAGACAGCTTTTTCTACAAATATTTAAAATGGTGCACCTTAACTAATTCAGAAATGAATAAAAAATGAAAACAATAATCTGCTAAGACTAGGTACTATGAACACTAATAGAAGACTAACTGAAAACTGTAACTATGCATGTAACTCAAGTAATACCAGATATCTGAGTCTGTAAAAGTTGTACACTAACTTATTCAGAAATCAATAAACAGGAATACCACATTCACTTCCACTGTTCACTAACAATAATACATAAATCTATAAATAGAAGTACTTTCCAAAATCAGTCCCAGCAATATGATCAACTCAAATGCAAATGTCTAACCTATCAAGTTCCAGACATGGAATATAAAAAAACAGAGAAGATGGCACATTGCTATTTTTTCTTCAAAGTCCACAAGCCTGGCTCACTCTGTAGACACTGTCCTATTAAAGATTGCCAAGTTTTTCTTTCACATATTTTACACTAACTTACTCAGAAATTAATAATAAATTAATGCTGTAATCCACTTAGACCTTGTACTAACATATCTGCTAAATATGTAGCAAGAGTACGTCAAGCTATACAAATCTGTCATTATCTGGCATAACTGCCATCCAAATACGTGGCACCTAACTTTCCTAGCCAATACAGGCAGAGTGTCAAATCAGATATATAAGTTATGTCTAGCAGGTACCAGATACAGACTGAAAGAAAACCTTAATTGCAGAGTTTGCAGGCCTGCATACTCTACAATTTGCAAATTTCCTAGACAGCAGAAGCAGGAGTAGTCTAAACATTCCTAAATAGCTTCAGACCTGCATGTCTTAACTATAAGGCAAGTTTCTAATAAGTAATTAATTAAAATATCAACAAACCTAGCCTAGAAAGTGACTTATCATAACAACCCTTTCTAATTAAAATTAAACAAACATATTTGGTTTCTCACAGCTGTAGAAACAGAATAAGTAAGATAATTTGTTCTCCACCCAACACTTTCTTGATTTCCTATTGTAGAAGGCTTTATGTCATCAAATAAGTCCCAGATCTCTGTAAATTATTGAGAAATATCTTGCTTGAAAGCACTTCTGATATGTTCATAGGATCATAGGAGGTTACTAGGCTAATGGCCCTAGGGCCCTTACAAGCCTAGCTAAGAGATTATCCCCAAAAAGAAACCTCGGTCAGCACCTGTTACCCCTGTCAATGAGGAACAAAGGTGGAACCCCTGGGACAAATTTGTGGTTTCCCATCCACTCAGCAAGGTTGCACTTGAAGAGGGTCAGCGAGGTACTCTGACATGTATGGGAAATCTATTCCAGTGACAGGGCAGCCTCTGGGAGACAAACCTGTCTCTCCAGCAGGTTTTGTTGATGTTGCATATTAGATTTAGGCCTATTGAGTGGGTAATTCATTAGTATTTAGACTTACAGATATGCAGCATCTCTAGTAGGGCAGGGTCTGTTGTTGCCTTGTAGGTTGAGCAATCTGTGTGATACAGAGAGAGTGATAGTGATTTCAGCCTGTCCACATAGGACAGGTGTTTGAGGCCATGGATTCTCTTTGTGAGGTATTTCTGTGGCATTTCCAGTTAGTGCAGGTGTTTGGAGAGATACATACCAAACGGGGCATTATACTCAATTATAGGTCTAATAAGGGAGATGTACAGAGAGGTAATAACCTCCTTTTTTCTGGATGCAATCCCTTTACATATGAGATGAACCAAGTAAAAGGCTTTTCTGACCACTGCTGCCACATGATGGTCGAATGGGAGATTGTTATCAACCTGAGCACCCAGGTCTCTCACCACAGGTTGAGTGCTTAGGGGTTGCCACTGATGTGGTAATCAGCTGGGGCCATGTTTTTGCTGAATGGTATGATAATACATCTTTGTATGTTTAACTTAAGGCCATGACTTTGGCACCAGTTATTTGTAGTTGTGAGGCCCTTTTGCAGTATGTTCATAAGTTCATAGGTTGGTAATGGGCTATCTGCCCGAAGGCATATATTAGCCCAGCCATGTTGTGCGGTATTCACTGCCCTTTTAGTAGTTCCCTAGACCCTTGTACTAGCAGCTAGTACCATTGGCCCCTATCTAGTAGTGCTGTTGGTGTGATCCCCGGTGTGAACTTTCTGTTACCCATCCACTCATCAAGGTTCCTCTTGAAGAGTGATAGTGAGGGGCTCTGTCTTATGTAGATCGGGACCCTGTTCCATAGTAAGGGAAGTCTCTGTGAAGGGAATCTATCCCTCCAGTATGTTCTATTCATTGTTGTGTTGAGGTTTATATCCCTAGAGCATGTAGCTCGAGTAGATTTGGTTTTGCTAAGATGGAGCATGTTCAACAATTCTGGGTTGGACATGGCTCTGTACATTAGACAGAGATCACCTCTGAGAAAGCGGTATGCAACAGAGAACAGTCTTAGCTTTTTCAATCGTGCTGCATAGGGCAACTGTTTGAGGCCAGCAATCCTCTTGGTTAGATACCTTTGTGGTCTCTCCAGCTGCTGGAGATGTCTAGCCAGGTGCATTCCAATTGGTGCATTGTACTCAATAATGGGTCTGATGAGGGAAGAGTAGAGGGGCACCATTACATCCTTAGATCTTGATGCGAACCCTTTCATGATCAGATGGGTCACATAGAGGGATTTTCTAACCACTTTGGCAACATGGTTATCAAAGGAAAGCTGACTATCTACTTGGGTCCCTAGATCCCTTATTTCTTCTTCAGATTTCAGGGGATTACCACCTATGTTGTAGTTTGTGGGTACTCTGTTTTTTCCAAAGGGGATTACTACACATTTTTTTTGCATTTAGCTTGAGACCATGGCTTTGACACTATGCATCAGTCTCATTTAGGCCCTTCTGGAGGATCTCCGTGTCAGCCAGAGACTCTATTATAGCACCCAGTTTGCAGTCGTCCATAAACTTAGTCAGCCACAGCCCTTCTGTGCTTGCCTGTACTTCTGAGAAGTATATGCCAAACAGGAGGGGCCCCAGGACAGAGCCCTGAGGCATATCACTCGTTACTGGTCTGGATTCGGACATAGATCCCGCTACTCTTACTTTATGGGATCTGTCTGAGAGCCAGTTTGCGATCCATCTTGTGACGTAAGGGTTTATGCCCAGGCTGGTGAGCTTATCAATAATACCTGACTGGGGAATGGTGTCAAATGCTTTAGCAAGGTCAAGGTAAGCCGTGTGTACCTCCTTTCCTTTATCTATAGCCTGAGTAACTGTCTCAAAAAATCCACCAGGTTCAGGAGGCATGATCTGCCCTTGACGAAGCCGAACTGTGTGTGGTCCAGCGACTGGAGGTTCCCAATCTCTCCATTTATGAGTTCCATAATGATTCGCTCCATAGCCTTACAGATCAGACTGGTCAGGCATATTGGTCAGTAGTTCCCGGGGTCAGTTGTGGCCCCACACTTGTGTAGCGGGACCACCACTGCTGTGCGCCATTCTATGGGCACATATCCTGTGGAGAGGCTGAGACTGAACAGGGTATTAAGATGCGGGGTTAATTCCTTTTGGAGCTCACGTATGACACAGCCTGGGACACCATCTGGTTCATGGAGGCAGTGTTTTTAGCTTTAGATAGAGCCTTGTTAGCCAATGTATCAGTAATAATTGGACTTGCACAATCCCCTAGAATGGTAATAGGCCCTGTAGGTGGTGAGGGGGGAGGGAAATTTGCACTGAACCTGTCAGCCAAGATGTTGGCAATGTCAGAAGGGTCAGTGTATTTTGTTCCATTTTGTACTAGCTCAGAACAGACCTGAGCGTTGCCATTTAGGTTTTTGATGTAGCCATAGAAGGCCTTATGGTTATCCTTGGTATCCTTGGCAACTTTCTTTTCAAAATTAGCTTTAGTTGACTTGATGAGGGCCCTCAATTTCTTACTAATGCTGATCAGGGATGATTTTTCTACTTGAGATTTGGCCTTTTTTTGTATAAGTCTCCTCCTTTTATTGTAAAGTTTGCTTATGGCTGGGGTCCACTGGACCGGTTTCTTCTTACTTGAGGAAGGAGTCTTGGTTTTATTTGGGATAGCACAGTCCATGCAATCCTGAAGATGCATATAGAGTGCCTTGGTGTAGGATTCCGCATCCTGAATATCATTATCCTTCTGCAAGGGAATAGTGAAGCTTTCCACTTCAAATGCAAGTAGTTTAAAGTTTGATTTGGAAAGGTTTTTGACTATGGTTTCTTTGATTGGGGGAGGTGGAGGAGTGCGGATGTCCAGGGTTATCAGTTTGTGGTCAGATCTGACCAAGGAGGGGGTGATAACGGGTGTGGTACAATAGGCGCCCATATTTGTGATGATTAAATCCAATATGTTGTCCCCTCTAGTGGGGGAACATACTAGTTGTTCAAGGGCATTTGAATTTATAAATTCTATGAATTGCTGAGCATAGGAGTTGGAACATTGGTAGTTCACCCAGTCTATACCAGGGTAGTTGAAATCACCCAAGATTATGGTGTTGGGTAGGACCTTTATATTTTCCAATGTCTCAAGGAATGCAGAGTGAGCATCTTGGGACATGGTGGGTGATCTATAACTGGCTACGACTTGAAATGTGGTTTTGCCTGCTGATAGTTGCGCATGGATGATCTCTGGGACATCATGCTGTGCTACTAACCTGGAGTTATGGGTATCCTTGACGAATATGGATACACCTCCGCCCTTTGTACTGTGATCCGGTAACTGAGTCCGGAAGGTATGATATGAATTGTAACCTGGCAGTGCTGGGGTGCTCTCTTGAGCCTTGAACCAGGTTTCTGTCACTGCACACACATTGATTTTCTCCATGCTGAGGAGAATCTCAAGTGTGTGCATTTTGAGGTTGAGACTTCTGGCGTTGAGTAGCATTACCCTTAGTTTTTGGTTACCTGTGCTGGTTACTGTGGTTGGTTTGCTCTTTGAGCCTTGCCTAAAAAAGGCACTATGGGGACGGCAAGAGCCTTGGCCAGTATTTGAAAACCTAGGGGTGACAGGTGCAACCATCTCTGGCAAAACAGCGAGGCTTGTCTATCATGTCATCCCAGGCAGACAGACAATGGATACCCTTAGAATGACACCAGGAGCTTAGCCAATTGTTGAAATTGATCATTTTGTCTTTGTATTGTGGTATCATTCTAGGTGAAGGTAGTATGCTACTCAAGGTCAGGGTCATACCAGCTTGGGCTACATGATCAGAGAGCCCCTCAATGTCTCTTTTCATGTAGTCCAGGGAGGTACATCTTAGATCATTCACACCAACATGTACAATGACAGCGTCATACTTGTACTTGTTCTGGAGTGACCTAAGTGCCTGTGTTATGTGGCAGATCCAAGCACCCGAGAGGCAGCTGACAGTAACCTTCTCCTTGTTCAGCCTGGTGAGTGGAACATCCATGTGCCTTACTATAGAGTCTCCTATTACTAGTGTGTTAGGTATGGTATTTTGCCTTAAGGGTTGTTGTGAGGCACACTGCTGAGGTGAATTATGTGTTTTCTGGCTTGTGTTTGGGGGTGCAGGTTGCTTGCTTGTCTGCTTTGGAGGGCACTGTTTCTTTTTCAGATTGGTACCTAGTGCCTCCAAATATGTTTGTGTGTATTTATGCATATGTATTGCCAGTGCTTGTTTTGTAGATTCATGTGTGACAGGTGGTGTGATGCAAGTGTGTCCCTTATCCTCTTGACTGTCTGTTACAGTCATGGGTTGAGAGTGCTTAGCTTCCAGTCTGGCTGTGCATTTGCATCTCTCACAAGTGTTTGTGTCTAGAGGTAAGAGAAGAGGGTTGTCTGTATACATGAGGCAGTTGTGACACTGCCTCAGGATGCCCAATTCCACCAGATGAACTGGAGAGTACACCTGACGCTGACCTCTGGACATGTTTTGAAGAGTAAATTGAACTTATGTCCTACGGACGATCGAGGGTCTTATGCTATGTTAACATCATTTGGGGGGTCAATGACAGTACCCATCTTATAGACATCCACAAACTTGGTCAGCCACAGGCCCTTTGTCTTTGCTTGGACCTCTGAGAAGAAACAGAAACTGCAGGACAGCAGGGTCCCTAATGGCACATAAGGTCAGTGTCTGTCAGAGATCTTCCTATGCACACTACATATTTATAAGACACAGATAGAGCTTCCATCCTCTCTTGATAGTTCTAGAACTCTAGGTCTGTGATGTTTGCCATTAGGAGCCTTTGTTTTTTTCCAGTTGTCTGATACATTTAATGAGAAACATTCCAAATGGGGCATTGGGTCAATACTGAGTATAATGGAGTGATTACCTCGTTAGACCTTAATAGTAGTCATTTGGTGGTTAGCTGTGTTAAATAAAAAGATGTCATGCAGATCACTGTCACCTAATGGTCAAAAGACAGGGAGTTATTAACCCAGCTTCCTATTTCCTTTACTACATTTTCATTTTGTAGAGTTGTGTTTTCTATATAGTATAATGAGAGTAGGGGAGGGTTTGTCTACCATTTTTATTTTGTACAATAAGAGTTTACTACACAGAGTTCATTTTAGAGAGTTTTAGTGTAAGTAGATAAAACACACACACACACACACACACACACACACACACACACACACACACACACACACACACACACACACACACACACACAGAGGTTTTAAGCTGTCTAGAGACAATGATAGCCAGAGATATTGACTCTCCATCTGCAGAGCTTAGAAGTAAATTTTTAAAAGGAAAGGTACCACATTAAGCTTTGAAGAACACAGCTAGTTACTTTCATATTGTTTGATGAGATGCATGTAACTCGTAATGTGTAGGTTCTGTCTTTCAACCATTTTTCTATCCATCTCACCACATATGGGTTGATTTTTAAAGAGTTTCACTTCTGTATGATACCAGCATGGAAAGGGAAGTTGAAGAATTTGGCCAGGTCAAGATGCATAGTGGGTATCTTACAGCCACCATACACAGCTTTAGTAAAACTTTCAAAGAAGTTTACCAGATTCAGCAGACAGGCTCTACCCTTCACAAAGCCAAACTGCTGGGGCTGGGGCAAGTCTAATAATATTCTTGAACCCATAGTTTATGATGCCAGTTGTACCACTCTTTGCACATGAGCCTGTAAGGCTGATAGGTCTGCAACTTAATTAGCTGGGTCAGATGTACAGCCACCCTTATGGTGGAACACCAGTGCAATGCACCACTCCTCAGGGGCAAAACCAGCAGCTAAACATAGTTTAACCAGTTTAAAGTCTAGTGCAAAAGACTCATATATTTCAGCTGCAACTAAAAGAATTCCTGTCAAACTCATAGCTTCACACCTGCTGCTCTCCTTGTTAAACTTTCAGCTCCTTCTACTGTAATCCTACCTACATCCTATGTCTCCTTTTCTTCGATTGTAGTTCTCTTACTCTTATTTCTCTTACTCTTATTCTTGTTTTTACTCATTATTTCTCCTACTTCCCATACCTACTCCAACTCATTACTTCTAACAAATACTTTTCTCAGTCTCCCCTCTCTTCCTCTTCACCTTCTTAGTCACTGTTTGAATTTTCTACATTCGCTTTATAAGCGAGTAATAAACTCTCTCATAGCATGTTAACACATTTCAATGCTACATGATATTGTATTTATCTTGTTTTAATGATGGTATGTGTGTATTATTCTATGTTATATGCATAGTAATATTTGTATTAATCTATGGATTTACAGGCTATTGTAATATGATGTTAATTTTTATCTATGTATATGTATTTTCTGCTCTTTTACTTGTGAAACTTTTTTCCTTGGGCCTCCTCTGAAAATGGATAAAATTATCCAATTAGACTTTACCAGTAAAAAATAAATAAGCAAAAAAGAGTGGTACTGCAAAGACATGTTTGACACTATTAATTAAGCAACCAGGTATATTCTCAGGTCCTAGACAGGAAGTATTGTTGGTCTTGGTTAACACTTGATTTTTAGAGGTAATTTGGGTAGCTAGATATTCAGATATTTGAGACACTTTGATGGAAATCTCTGGGAGGGGTTATGTTTGTACTTAATTAGTTTACAAGAATAATGGCACATTGCATGGATCAGAATAAGAAGTGTCATTATGAATAAGTTCAGAGGAATTTAGCATAATGTTTCTTAATTTTCTAATATAGCTAAACAAAGATTTATTGCAATCTTTGGCTTTAGAGGACAGCCTAAATTCATGGGCCCCTTTAGTGGAGCTGATAGTCCTTTTTAGTTTCTTGTAATACTTTTGATATTATCGTTAAAAGAGGGATTTTGGATCTACTATATAACATAAGGATTTCTTTCTTTTGTTGTACAATTTATAGTGGAAGACCACCACAGTGATAAGTTTTCTAATTTTACATGACACTTGGTTCAGATAGGGACTACTAGCTCACACCAATTTTCTAAATTGATGAGGAGTACTTTAATGAATCTTTCTGCTCTATCAAGATCAGAATAGTATAGTCATAAGTAAGTTTTGATATTTGATCATTGGGTTGATTGAAGTTAGCACATTTATAATTATTAAATTAAGTGAGTTTTGATGTAGGGGCTTTTGGGAATTTAAAGACGAAGGTCAAAAGCTTGTGGACAGACTTCATTGGGGAGACAAGTAATGCAAGAGGCAGCCATATTTGTAAGAATCAGGTTAAGAACGCTGTGTCCTCTAGAAGGTTTGTTTAACAACTGATCAAAGAAGTTTTTGTTTTTTGGGCATAACCTACATTGGAGCTATTTGTGTCCAAATTTATTGAAGAGTAGTTAAAGTCAAGCAAAAGTAATGGAGTTTTTACTAGAAGAAAGGCTGATTAGAAGACGGAGGAGTCTTGTGTAGTCAACATGGGACAAAGAAGTTATTCCGTAAATATCTAAAGTGACCTGTAGTTCAGAGAGTTCAGTTTATGGGTTCATAAGGATCTGCGTGTGCATAATATATTTCTTGACATATATGCAGACTCCACCATTGCTGCCATTGTGCCTAGAGACATGTTTATGGTAAAAGAGAGAGAGTCTGGTTTGTTTTCTTTATACTTTTAAAGTTGTCTTTGAGCAATATAATGGAAAAAGGATTGCATGTAATCTGATTAACCTGATGAACAGATATTTTAATGACTTATGAGCTGACTCTTCCTTTTTATTGTTTGTTTACACATTGGATGGTAAGCTGGAAAAAGCAGCATTTATAAGTGCGATATGTTGTATCATGTTTCAGTAATCTAATGTAGTGTGAGAGCTGTGAAATGATCCATCCATCCATCCATCCATCCATCCATCCATCCATCCATCCATCCATCCATCCATAACCTCTTTTTTTTCATTTTGCACATGGGTTTAGGGTGTCACTTCTACAGTGACAATCATATCGAGTCAAGGTTTACACCACTGGGTGGCTAGCCCTGTTGAGATAATTCATCTGTACCACAGAATCCACACACACTCACACCTATGGCCAGTTTAGAGTGTCCAATCCATCTACTGCATGTGTTTGGAATGTGGGAGGAAATCAGAGCACTTGGAGGAAACCCATGCGACCACAAGCAGGACACGCAGACTCCACACAGAAGGCACACCATCCAAGAATTGAACCAGAGAACCTTTTGCTGTGAGGTGGCAATGCTAACCACTGCACCACTATGGCCACCCAAAAAATGATTATGTGAAATGATTATTTAAGTGAAATTGTGGAGTTGCCTTTCATGGTTTAATGTAATTTTTGTATAAAGGTTTTTTATTCATTTGTATTGTGAACCTGGTCTGAAGAAGTGTTTTTACACAACAGCGCTTATCTATTAAGCATTTTAGCACTTGTTGGCTGTGCTACTCATTCATTTTTCTTCTTGTTCTTTAATGTAATGTACAAGATTGACAGCACCCATTTTAAGTGTTGTTTATTGTAAGTAGGCTAGAATGTCAAACTTTAGAGTAAAGAGATCAGATGCTGGAAGTTTGTAATTTTGGTTACTTATTTCAAGGGTGTTAGTCATAGTCACTATACTTATGTGTAGCAGGAATTGTGCACGCCCAGTCTAAGCACAGCTTTGGCAAGATTCATAGAGGGAAGCTGTACTTATGTAAATGAGACACTATTGAAATGTACATAAGGAATGGCTTAAGCTTGTGTGATAAACTTATGTAAATTAGGTCTTTTCCTAACTATTTGTGATTCATAGTCACTTTTTAAAGTATATCTGCGCTTTGCTCATGTACTTTAGAAAAAGTTAATTTATACCTTTTCTATCTACTTTGCAAATGCAAAGATGCTTGCTGTGGCTGCCAGCCTGGCTATTTGTTGTTGTGAGCTGCTTATCTCCGAAGTACCAGAGCTGCAGGTGCCCAGTGGCAATCACTATTCAAGAATGTGCAGGTGTAAGCAAAGACTGACTCACTATAACTTGTTGACCAACATATCCTTGAGAGATTTAGAGTGGATAGGGATACTGTGACAGATGTAGTGAGCTTGTCTGGCCAAGGCACTTCAAAGGAATGGACACAGTACATCTGTAGCCACAATTCATGATGAAAAGGTTGCTTTGATATTGAAATGCTGATAAAAACAACTAAAAGATAAGCGCATTTGACTTCTTAATGAAAACGTCTTCAGATAAAGCCATGTTTGAAAAACTGAGCCTATATATATATATATATATATATATATATATATATATATATATATATATAATGTACTGGCAACATATTGCAGCCATCGCCTTTCTAAAGATTTCAGTTTTAAAATACAGGTGATAGATATTTGGTCATTCAAACCAGGCCAGTTCATGGCAATAAGTTTCAATTGCCAGTGAAATTCAGGTTTTTCCAGATTGAGTATCCATGGGCCCCATCTATCTGACAGGATAAAATTGTTCTAAAATGAAAAATTTAAAGGTGTGGTCAGGGATTTCCATGGTATATTTGGAAAGAGCATTGGTATCCTTTTTAGTTCTAATATAAGTGTGCTCATAAATTCTGTCATGTAGATGTCTTTCTGTCTTAAAAACATAAAACCCTTTACAGTGTTGGCATTGAGCACAATAAATAACTTTAGTAGAATTACAATTAAAATATTTTTGGGGTCTAAACAGGACACCATTAATGACAAATTATCAGTTAAAATATACTTGCAATACGGGCAGCAGCTACATTTCCCCATCCCAAAGTGCTTTGATTGTTGTACTGATTTCTTATCAAATACAACTTTGAGATTTTGCCCTTCTTATAAACAATGCTTGGAGCAACCTTTTTATCATGAATTGTGACTCCAGGTGTACTGTGTCCATACTTTTGAACTACCTTGGTTTGCAGTTTGTTCTTTGGGGATTATACGTTTGTTTGTTTCTCATGTCCACAGGCACAGAGACTGGAGACCTTTCTCAGCCACTATTTTCTGACATGGATATTCAAGGCTTGCAACAAACTGCAGGAAACTGAACATTGTTAGTACAACAGTTGACTAAGTGTCTGGATTCTCTTACTGTACATACATTTCTGCCAAATGCCCCCCTCCCCACTCCTCAGCATCTGAAACTACAGCAACTACACCCAGCATAACATTGGAACAGGCCTCACAAGAAGCAAATACCCACCAGAATAGTAATGCTAATGGTCTGCAGCATGATGCTCATGATTCACAAGTAAGTGGAAATAAGGTTTTTAATATTTTACCAAGTTTTGTTACCTGAGTTAACTCTGATATTTGTCTAAGCAGAATACAAACTTCTGATAACCCTGACTTGGTTACAAAACTATCTGAATTTGACTATAAACTTTTAAAAATAAAGAAATTCCAATTGGAAAATGGTTATTTTGTGGAGTGTATTCAAAATAACATTGTCCCTAAAGGTCTGCTTATGGGGTGCTTTCCCACTGGCCTAGTCCAAGGTTCCAAGTTGCAAGTGGAACTACTTAACGTGATAAACAGACATGGGTATGAATACACAGACCTTCTGATCAAATATAGTAAAAAACAACTTGAAGAACTTATTGCTGAAACAACACAATTAGATTATAGCATCACCCATGATATTGACCACGAACAACATAAAAGTGAATACAGATGTATATTTAACAGTATTGATGAACATTTGAACAGCATTAGAGACTGGAAAATTAAAAAGCTCACAAGTGATAGAAAGGAGTATGCTAACAACTAAGCATACCCCCCTCCCTCTCCTTCACAAGGATGGGGACAAAAACAATTTTTATATACCTCTCATAACAACAGTAATGAGGAATACGATAGTGAGCCTACAAATCCAGCAGGTTTATGCAGTCTGCATTATTTTTTAGACAAAGAAGCCTTCCCCCACTCAGACAATCGGAGCGGTTGAGGGAACGGGAACAACACCCACCTGACCAAAGGCAGGACATATCATGGAGGCAGCGCCCATAGAGAGGTGCCGGGAGGGGCAGGACAGAATGAAACAGAGGGAGATTTTAACAACTGCACCCCATATTCCCACTGACAATATGGTCAGTCAGATGGTTGGTGTTGTTTTACCACCTTGCAATATTGTATGCAATTCAACAGGTGATTTCAAAGTGTACAGCTATTCTACATGTGTTTTGGATTACTAGTGTTGCAATTTATTTGCAAAGGGTATGCAATTCATACCACATAATGTAAAATATGTGGCTTCTCTCCTGACAGATTTGAAACTCTGTGTTAGGAAGTTAAACTTCAATTTATTATTTCAAAATTATAATGGAACGCTTAACCCCTTCATATATCTAGTACTTTTAATCCTCCCATCTATCCTGCTATTCAGTGCTTTGAGAGGATCTATGAACTGAATATCTACAACTACTTGGCCAGGGAAGCAAAACCAGGATGTAAAGATACCCCAAAGAATAATAACATAACTAGGGCCAAAAGTGAACTTATTCATAGTTTTCAAAACAACTGGGAAATCAGGATAATGCAACCTGATGGGGGGTGGCCTTATTATTATGAATACAATCAATTATTGCAATAAAATGAAAGAAGTTTTAGACAATGACACTTAGATAAAGTCCTCGATTAATGAACTTAATTCTGCTTACAGAAGAATTAGATCCAACATCATGGACTTATTTATTGATACGCAGATCTCAATCGATGACAATAACTTCTTAAATTTATTTTATTTTTATTTTATTTGACATTTATTAATTGGGTTAGTCTGACCGGGTGAAGCCCTTTTTCAGCAGAGACCCGAGGAGAAAAGCTCCAATACTACATTACTTAAAAACATTATGTAACTCCAATAGTAGATTCCTTAAAAAAACATTATGTAACATGGACAACAGCTGCTAAAGAAAAACAAGAGTATATACGTATAACAGAAAGTAACTTGGTCAGTTGTTTACCTGTGAGTAAAGATATATATATATATATATATATATATATATATATATATATATATATATATATATATATATATGTTGGAGGTAATAAAAAATAAGAAACAGTTGTAGAAAAAATTGGAAGATGTTTGCAGTAGGCAATCATAAGATAATAAAACAGTAAAAAAGAGGCACAGAAATATAATGAAATATCAAGCAGTACAGAAGAAACAGGATAAAAAAAGGTAATTATGGCGTAAACTCAGTCAGTTAAAGAGAAAAGTATGAGAAGATAAAATAAGTATTTGGTATAAATAGCAGTCGAAAAAGAAAGAGGATCCCAGGGAAGGAAATCAGTGACAGGACTAGTGTGGTAGCAGTCAGGATGACAGTGCTCTATTAGGAGAGGACGACAGCTTATGTGGGGCCATGACAGTGACATGGCCATGATTTGCAGAGGGAATCTTTTATTGCTATTTTAAAGGATGTAGGATTGGTGATGCTTCTGATATTGAGAGGTAATTTATTCAAAGTATTTGCTATGGAATAGCGGTAGAGTGGTTTACCAATGTTTTTATATACACTTGCCGTAGGTTCTGTTGAGAGCTACGAAGAGAGTGTTTGGGAGTACAGGGCTGGATAAGAGTGGAGAGAGAGGGACAGGAGGATGGTAGATGTAAGACGGAAAGAGCCATGAGAAACTGAGGTATTAATATTTAGTGATGAAATTCTAATCACTGCAGATTTCTAAGGGGGATGCAGTGATGAGTGCAGTAAGGTTGGTTGGAGGCAAATAGAGCAATTTTGTTATAGGTAAGTTCAAGTTTAGTGAGAAGATTTTATTGAAGGTGTGTGAGAACGGGGCTGGATAGAACAGTGTGAGGAGTAGGAAGGCTTGAGTGAGGGAGAGTCTGGAGGTATTTCTGAGGTATTTCTTGTGTCTGTATAGCAGGCCTAGTTTTTGATGTGACTTTTTAATGCACTGTTGAGTGTGTTGTATAGAACTTTAGATGGTCATCAATAGTTACACCTAGGAGATTTATGTGGGTTCATTAGAAATTATAGTATTGTTGAGAGAGGAGACAGAAAAGGAAGTTTTATGGTGCTGTAGGGTAGAAGGGAGAAATAGGAGTTTAGTTTTCTTTGGGTTCAGTAGTAATTGGTGGGAAGAAAGCCATCTTTTGACTGAGTGGAAGGATTCTTGAGTGAGAGTATGAAGGTCTGTGATATTGTCAGAGCAGGAGATGATTATCGAATCATTGGCATATTGAACAGAGAGTGGACAGGAAGAGTGGAGGTCATTAATAAAGATGTTAAAAAGTAGGGGTCCAAGGATGGAGCCTTAGGGGACCCCAGTTTGTACTGGTAGAAAGGGAGAGAAGTTAGATTGCCATTTCACGGCCTGGAATCTATTAGAGTGGCAGCTGGAGAACGAAGATATAGCAGAGTTAGAGAGATTATGTGAAGCAAGTCTGGCTACAAGTAAGGTATGAGAAACAGTATGAAAGTCTTTGGATATCTCAAGAAACAGGTAGGCAACCAATTTATTATCACAGGGTGTTGCAATAGCATTTGTGAAGGATGTTAAAGCAGTAGCCATGATGTGCTTTGGTCGAAAACCATGTTGTGTTAGAGTCAGACAATTTTCATGGAACAGGTGACCAAAGATTTGATTGTGAATACATTTTTCAAGTATTTTAGGCAAACCAATTATACCAATCATTTTTGGGGTTCCTAAACTCCATAAGAGTATTAAAGAACCACCACTTTGGCCAATTATAGATGCCAGAGGACCCATCACTCAACTTCTAGCAAAATTTTTAGGCGTCAAGATCAAAGAATTTGTCATGGCTGAACCACACATCGTCATGATTCATGGGATTTTTTCTGATAAAATTAATCACATTCCCTACCATGAATCATATGTGTTTATAACAATTGATATAAAAAATTTGTATTCTATCATTCCACATCCTGTCAGCCTAGAATGGTTTTGTGAATTTTTAGCTGACAAAGGACTACAACACAACATCATAATTGTGCACGAAAATCTTATGGAACTGGTGCTGAATTTCATCTCTTTTTCATTATTTTTCCAAAAAGAGATTTTTTTTTACAGACAATAGACATAACCATGGGTTCAGCATGTGGGGGTCTATTTGCCAATGCAGTCATGATACAGTAGGAGAAAAAAAAATTTTTTGAGTCCACTTTCTACAGTTCATGCAAATTCTACACCAGGTACCTGGACGACATATTTGTTTTGTGGGATGGAGATGCTGACATCATTTCCCAGTTCCTGGAATTCATCAACACCACCACATAATTTTTCCAATTCACCCACTAAGTCCAAGATACCCATATGGCCTATCTAGATGTTTGACTCAAAATGGACAATATCAACAAAAGATTTACTTATGAAATCTACTGGAAGAAACCTACTCTAACAAATTTCTCCACTACACAAGTGCGCATCCCCAAGTGCAGAAGAAAGCTGTCATCAAAGGCCAGTTCGTCCGTACTGCCTGAATGATCACAGATGAGGAAAGGTTTTGGGATGAATGCAACCTAAGGGACACATTTTCGAAACGTGGATATCAACTTACTTTTATTAATGAATTAATGATCAAGATCATGAATAAATGGGAAAGGAAGCACTTCGTACCCATCCTTGGGGCAACAGTGCAAGACCATATTAATCTGTTGGTTGTGAGTACACAAACATCCATACATATCACTAACAGGACATAATTATAAAAATTCCTTTATTACAGTATTTCATCCGGACAGCTACCATATTAGAAGCACACTTACTAAAAATTGGAATATTTTGTCAAATGACAAACACATTAGAGAACAAGTAGGTTTGGCTCCAAGCATTGTTTATAAGAAGAGGCAAAACCTCAAAGCTGTATTTGAGAAGAAATCAGTGCACCAATCGAAGCACTTTTGGTTTGGCAAAATGTGGCTACTAGCAATTTGTTTTTCATTAATGGTGTTCAGTTTAGACCCCAAAAATATTTTAATTGTAATTCTACTAAAGTCATTTATTGTGCTCAATGCCAACACTGTGAAGAGTTTTATGTTGGTAAGACAGAAAGACTTCTACATGACTAAATTCATGAGGACACTTATGATATTAGAACTAAAAAGGATACCAATGCTCTTTCCAAACATACCATGGAATTCCCTGACCACACCTTTAAATTTGTTATTTTAGAACAACTTGTCCTGTCAGATAGAGGGGGCCCATGGACACTCAGTTTGAAAAAACTTTAACTTTGTTGGCAATTGAAACTTAATGTCATGAAGTGGCCTGGTTTGAATGACCAAATATCCATCACCTGTATTTTAAAACTGAAATCTTTAGAAAGGTGTTGGCTACAATATGTTGCCAGTAAATTATTAGTATGTAAATAATCAGAAACACGTGGATAAATTAACTTAAATCTGTTGTAATTCATGCTAGTTTTCTACCTGCATGGCCCTTTAAAATTTCTAAAAATCCTCTTTATACCCTCCCAAAGGAAGCATGACATCACTGTGGGCTTGGCATTCATGTGATCTAGATTGGTGTATATATAGACTTACTTTTTCAAACATGTTTTTTTCTAAAGAAGCTTTCATTAAGAAGGTGAACGTGCTTATCATTTACTTGTTTTTATCATCATTTCAATATTAAAGCAACCTTTTTGTCGTGAATTGTGACTCCAGGTGTAGTGTGTCCATACTTTTGAACTACCTTGGTTTGCAGTTTGTTCTTTGTGGATTATGAGTTTGTCTGGCCTACAGATGAGATCTTCCAATCCCTGAGGACATCAGGGTATGTATAGCCCTCAATGTACTTGGAAGAGGGAACTTCCAGAGACAAACTGGGGACACATCACATAGGTCTTAGGCTTCTGTTTTGATTCTTGAGGATGCCTTAGCAGTTCCTTGACATACTCTTGCCAGGTGTGGATCAGCATATTTATGTGCTATGGATACCTCAGGACCAAGTCAGAACAATGAATGACTTTGTTGGATGGCAGGTTTTACAGAATTACTTGGTCTGATAGATTGCACCCATGATGTCTCTAGCACCCCATCTGGACTGGGGGGGGGGTTAGTGGAACAGGAAGGTCTACCATTCCATCGATTCCCAGGTAGTGTGTGATAGAACAGATAGAAACAGGGGATAGAGAAGTCAAGGTGCACATAAATGGAATACATCAAGAGTGCTGTGCTGGAGAAGGTGGAAGATGAGGCTTTCTATATTTAAAACTTTTTTTAAAACAGGAAAATTGGGGAAAGAGTAATGGAAAAGAATTGGGGAAAGAGTAATGGAAAAGAAAGGTTTAGGGAAGAGTTAAGGAATGGACAGAACATAAAAGACAGGATTATAGTGGGCTGCCATCTTTCCCTTTCCAACCTTATTAAGATGAAATCAGTGGGTCCACAAAGGGACACCCATACATTCAGTACTATATCTTTTTTTAAATTCACTTCTATATAGCTGTGCTGAGTACCACTTATACTGGCTTGTGCAAGCCCATGTTTAGATCTCATTTTCTGAAAATAGCTGAAAGTAATCATCACTTTACACCCAAATGGTTGCATATGCATACAAACAGAATACTTTTAGTCCATTTTAAGAACTTAAAGACAATCCAAAAACTTGTGGGCATGTCTGCATAGCCCTTTTTTCACATAGTCTGTGTCATTAACTAGTGCTGGGCACAGTTGCATAAAGGTGCAGTAGTGCTCTTCACCATTAGGGCTTGAGCAGATATGAACCCTTGGTCTATACATTTTAAATGGGCTGGAATTTCAGAGATCACATCCTGGAGAATGTGTTCGTCAATTTACGAGTGTAAACAAGAAATGGAAATGGTAAAGGGGTTATTTATAGAAATGGGTACCCTAAGCAATTGGTAGAGAACATCTACAAAATGGTAACTGACAACTGGGGGGTTACGTACAAACCTTTACTCGGAAATAAAATTGAGGAAAAAGGTAATGAGACATCAGTTGGCAAGTATGAGAATTCAATGGTCCTCAGTTATGGGGGACTGAGTAACCAAGTTAGAAATGTTATGAAAAAGAACTGGATTCTTTTCAAGGCCAATAATGATTTACAAGAAATCATGCAGATCATGCCTTTTAAACTTGGTTGACTTTTTCGAAACAGTCACCAAGGCCATTGATGAGGGCAAGGCAGTCCATACAGCCTACCTCGACCTGGCAAAGGCCTTCGACACAATACCCCACTCAGGTATCATCGAAAAACTCATCAGCTTGAATGTAAACCCATACATCACAAGATGGGTTGCAAACTGGCTAAGTGACAGAACCCACAGGGTCAGAGTTGCTGGCGCCATGTCAGACTCAAAGCCTGTCACAAGTGGTGTCCCACAGGGCTCAGTCCTGGGACCACTCTTGTTCGGCATCTACTTTTCTGAAGTACAAGCAAACACAGGAGGGTTATGGCTGACAAAGTTTGCAGATGACTGCAAACTGGGCGCCATAGTCGAAAACACATCTGACACAGATATCCTTCAGAAGGGCCTCACAGAAATGGATAACTGGTGCCAGAGCCATGGCCTAAAGTTAAATGCCAAGAAATGCATAGTCATACCCTTCGGGAAAAACAAGGTTACTCCTAGCTACCATATAGGTGGCAACCCACTGAGCACAGAAGAAGTCATCAGGGATCTGGGGACACAGGTTGACAGTAACCTTTCGTTTGACACTCATGTTGCCAAAGTAGTTAGGAAAACCTTCTACATTGCCCACCTGATCATGAAGGGATTCACATCTAGATCTAGGGAGGTCATCGTCCCCCTGTACTCATCACTCATTAGACCTATGATTGAGTACAATGCCCCATTCGGAATGTATCTGACCCGACACCTGCAGCAGTTGGAAAGGCCCCAAAAGTTCCTCACCAAAAGGATAAAGGGTCTCAAAAATATGTCTTATGCTGCCCGACTGAAAGAACTCCAGCTCTATTCAGTTGCATACCGCTTGCTCAGAGGTGACCTGTGCCTGACATATAAGGCCATGTCAAACCCAGATTTGATGAATATGCTTCACCTCAAAAAATCTAGATCCCTCAGAATCACAAGGGCGGGAGACTTAAACCTTGACACGGTTATTAATAGAACGTGCTGGAGGGACAGATTCATCACCCAGAGACTCCTTATGCTGTGGAACAAAATCCTGGTACATGTGAGGCAGAGCACCTCGCTGGCCTTGTTCAAGAGGAATCTTGACCAATGGATGGGAGATCGCAGATATACCCCAGGGATTACTTCAGTGTCACTGCTTGACAGAGGCACAGCAAAATAATAGGCATAGTCTTCTTCAAACTAAAGGGGTGGCGAAAGCCACATAACTATGGGCTAGGCTTATAAATGCCCTTGGGCAGATAGCCTAGTATGAACCTATGAACCTATGAACCTAAGAGATCATGGGTAACTACCCAAGATTTGTATATCGAACAAATGTAAATTTAAAATTTTTATTGGAACATCCATTGAATTTAGGGAGTATAAGTGAAAGGGTACTAGTAGTTGTGGGTGTTGCAGCTATTGTAAATACATCCTGAAAGAGTCTGTTTTTAACATCAGTGATGGAACTGTACATGTAAGAACAGTCCCAGGGAATTGTGGTTCCAATGGTATTGTTTATATTACCAAATGCCAGCAGTGCAATAGTTTCTACATAGGGAAAACATAAAGATTGCTTTGAAATAACTTTCTTGGGTGGCGTAAGCCAGGGAACCTTGTTGGCTAGGCTTACGTAGGCCCTTGGGCCGATAGCCTAGTACCTACCTATGAACCTATGAAAAAGAGTCTATGAGCATATATACGCAAATAGACAGAAGCATGCAAACAATGCACTATATAGACACTTAGAAAACAATAATATATGTAGAATATTTTGATTTGGTATTTTAGAGATAGTGGAGTGATCTATGGGGGGGGACTGGAGTAATCCATTAGAGAGAGCTGAACTTTATTGGCAACTTAGATATAAAATGACAACCAGGCCCCAGGAATTAATGACCACATGTCTATTATGCCCATTTTGAAATACAGATAATTGGAACTGTAATGGTATTTTTTTATGTCACTTTTTATGTTACGTGTCATATGTATGTATTTGACAATTTTAAAAGAACCAAGAAACTGTGAACTGATATAAAGAAATTTGTTATAAATTCCTTCCATTGAAAATGTTTAATGGTATGTAATCAGAAAGAGGTCACATTTTAATTTATGCTAAAGGTTGTATTTTGATTGGATGTGTTATAATGCATGATGGTATTTAAAGCTGTCAATTGAGTGATACATCAGTTCTGATGAAGTCCATGGTCACTGGACGAAAGAGCTTAACTGATATTGTGCTTTATATATATTAAATACTGTTTTTATACTTTGGACTGAATTTTATTGTAAGGGCTAATGCCAAGCCAGGCTAGAAGGTGTTGTTTCGATTGTGGTTACATCCTGGAGATTTGTAGTATGTTAGTTATCCAGGTTTACTATTGCAAGACTTAGTTGACACTAAGTTATGTTTTACATCCCAGTATGTAAGGTGGGATGCTCTGTCTGAGATGTGATTGGATAACGTACCTTTGCTTCAAGAAGTCTGAGTATTCTTGTGGTGACACAAAACTAGGGGAATCCTTTCTTCCACCAGTTCTATAATCCTATGGCAGATGGCCTCTTAAGGATATAAAGTAAGATGGATAGAAAAAAGCTGAAAGGGAATATCAGCTTTTGAAATAAATAAGGAAAATGTTAGGCATGTTGCCAAGTGTCAAGATATTATATGCATGTTGGACTGGTGAACTACATAAAAAAATGAAACTCAGGTGCGAACAAAAAGCTTAATGTGATTTTGAATTGATACATTGTTAGACCATTGATGAAAACTGTATATACTTGTATAAATATTTCCTGTTCAGTTTTTGACAAAATAAATTGTGTTTCTGATCAACAAAGGTTATTTTTTTATTTGTTTTCTCTAAGAGGTGACTGTCTTAACATTTTGATGATTATGTCAGGGGTACGTCAACCTGCATGAGGGGTACATGGCATATAACATGCCCACAGAAAGGAATGTTTTATCTTTTCTAGGTACTGTTCTCATTGGTGAAAAATACATCTGTAGCATTTTTTTTTTTTTTTTTTTGCAGAGAACCAGGATTCATTAAGTTCCTATTCAACCAGGCATACTATATCCTTTTTATCCCTTTGACAGCCTTTTTTTATATCCTGGAAAAAAAATTAATCACTGTATAAAATTACTTTCTGAGCAACAGATGGCCTTTTATCTTTTTTATTACCCAGCCTACATTTTCAGGTGAGCCAGTTTGAAATGTGGTGTTAAATTTCAAAACATAATTTATGGAATATTAATTGCCACTAAATGTACATGGATATAAGTATCAATAACTAGAAACATAAAATCTGTCATTTCTAGCTCTTTATGCAGGTGCTTATTTGTTTACAACTTCCCTAAAATATTCTTCTTTCTCCTTAGTTCTCATCTGTCATCATAATGCATAGTCTATGGCATACCAAACACTGTTTGAATCCACAAGCATTGCCTTATGAAACTAACAAATGAAACAGCACTTTCTATCTGTGAAATACTCTTTCTTGAAATAATCATACCTGAATTATTATAATCTTACTTAGTCCAGATGCCTCAAAGAAACCACAACACACCATCTTGGCATAAGACGACCTTTATTAACCCAATTTATTAATCAGAGAATTTACTCATCACAAAATTTAATACATAACTACAAACATAACAAAGTATAGTAGGCAGGATCACCTTCTCACCTCCTTTCCACCATAATGTAATCAGCATTATCACAACCACTCACTTACTCAAACGTCACACTAGACGCAGTGTGACATCACTCATTTCAATAACCAACCAACCACCTAGTAAGATCTAAAACACAAACAACCGAGGGGGGGACAGAAGATGGACATGCCAGCTATTCTTCTCTGCCTGCAAACCCACACTCGTGGAAAAAACCCACAACATGCAAGCCATCCAAAAAGAAGGGCAAGGAGGGTGGGCAACAAGTTCACACCAAAATCTGACACCCTCATCCCACAGTTACTACACAAAACTAAGTTAACTCCTGCTTCTTACCATTACCTCACTTCCTTCCCAGCCAGCCATTCTGTTTAACCTTAACCCTTCCTTGCCCATACTGCCATAACACTCCTTCATCCACTAACCCTTAAAATTCCTCTGTGTACCCAAATCTCCATTATTCTCCTGTCCCCAATCCCACAGGCATCTCTGGGCAAATTACTTTCTGTCCATACTGCATTTCTCCAGATCCCCCCAAAGAAATCATACCACACCATCTTGGCATAAGATGACCTTCATTAATCCAATTTATTAATAAGAGAATTTATTAATCACAAAATGTAAATTCATAAATACAAACATAACAGATTATAGTAGGCAGGGTCATTCGCTCACCTCCATCCCACCATAATGTAAGCAGCATCACCACAACCGCTCACTTACTCAAACACAGCAGAAGCAGTGTGACACCACTTCAATAACCAACCAATCACCTTGTAAGATCCAAAGCATAAACATCAGAGGGGAAAAAGAAGAGGGACATCCCAGGCCCTCTTCTCCAGCCTGACACAGGCTGTTCACCCTCAGAATTACTATAATGCTTCCATCAAACTTTCCAAAAACAACAACAGGTGCACATTGAACACGTCTAAGCCCAACTTACTCAAGTCTACTCCATCCTTCCTAACATGGGATCCTTGTCATCAAAGTGTATCTCAACTGCCTCAAAAGCCTAAGGTAATGAGGCACCAAGTCACTCAATACCCATAAAATCGCCCATGTCACTCCAAACCAAGCATGGCACAATTTCTGACCACACAATAATCATGGAGGGAAACCTACTGCTTAAACTTGCCAAGTCCCTTAACACCTTAAATACTAAGTGCTGTTTCAGAATCACCCCTAAGTCATTACCTGCTAAGTCGACCATTAAAATACGTGGAATCCCAATCTGAACACATACAGTATGTCTGCAAACACGTCCTTGAACTGGTGCCATCTAAATCCTTTAACACCACCCCAAAACACTCTCTTCCTGAATTGTGGCAACCCCGGCTTGCTTCCATGTGGCCTAATCACAGCCTGCTTTGCAGCCCAATAAATGTAAGAATGACCCAATATGGCACTTTTCTAGCTGAAAAAAATATATATTTTTATGCACAGCAGACAGCATAAATCTCCTAACTTACTATAAGACAAAGAGGCCCTAGATGACCAACGCCCCACCCTCTTTACAACCTCCACTGACTTCTCTTTCCTTGCCAAATGTGATGCTCTTCCAATACAAAAGGGATTAAAAGGCCTTCCTTATCAAACACAAACTGATTTTCACCTATCATCTTTCCACCCCGAGACAGCAAAACTAAATACTGCTGTACCCCACTGTGTAATAATTGTAACCTCTTGGCCCTTACACACTTGCAACATAATCTGTGCACCCTTGTCCACCTGATCTGTTTTTGATCACTTCAATCATATCTCCACTGAGAAAGGAAATATAACAACATCCTACCACACCACTGAACCCATCAGTTCATTCACCCTAAACGCTCTGCTATACATCCACAGTGACAAGGTAATTTACAGTATATAATCCATGGAATTCCCTTTCAATAACTGTAAACCTATCAACAACATTTTAAGGGCTTGACTCATCATCACAGATGTCTATCAGTCTTCCTACCATTAATCCACCCCATCCTTTCAGCATCCGAGTTACCTCCCACAATTTTATCAAATCCTGTAAATCCATTATGCACGTAAATATGCTAACAGCAGTAAATTCCACATTAACTGACTGAACTGTCCACCCACTTCATCCAAGTACTGTAGCAACAACTTTACCAATGAAACTCTCGCTCTCTCCCTCAGGCAACTGCAACACAAACTCATCAAATGCTGATAATGCCCTACACCCCCCTGGTTGAGTCTGCCCATGATTGCTGAATCAGCCATCGTGTCACTTTAACCAAGTTTGCCACACCCCCTCTGGTAATGTGACTGGTTCATCTTGCACCTCTGGGGCCAGATGCCAAAACTTGTGAAACTGAAGGTGAGAAAGACTGTCAGCAATCACATTTCTAGTACCCAGCAAGTTTACACCTGAAAAAGAAAAATTTATCAACAAATTCTGCAAAAACAATTTTTGTAAAACTAACAAAAGCAGCCTGGATTCAGCCATTTTTGACTTTAACACCTGCATCACTACCAAATTTTCCATATTAAAACTATCATTCTGTCACACAACTGGTCTTGCCAAACCACCAAAGTCACCCAAATAGGCATCAATTCCAAAAAGGCCACATTCTTCTTCCACTCCTCCTCCCAATCATCTGGCCAAGGAACTGCAAACCATTCACTGTTAAAATATGCTTCCATCCCTTTTCCGCCTGCAACATCTGTGAAGAGCTGCAATTCTTCCTGACTGACCCAGTCCTTCTGCCAAAATGAAACACCATTGAAACAGTCTAAAAGGACAACCACAATTACAAATCTGTTCATACTAACTTGCTAACCCTCACCCAGTAATGCTTGCTTCCCCTCCCATTTAACAGAAATGCTACTGACCTGCAAAAAGTACAACCAGGACTAAATGTCCAACATGCGAAGTTCAAGAGACCCAAAAATTCCATGACGCCCTTTATCTGCACTTTAACCTTAGCCATCACCCATGCAATCTATCCTTTCAACTGCTCAATTTTCTCAAAAGGAAAACAAAATAAGCCCCACCCAGCATCTGCTATCAAACCCAATAAACATAAAGCCTTGGCAGGGCCTTCCAACTTCCACTTCACCAGCAGAACATCCAGCTCTTTATAAAAGACAAGGAATGACTGCATACCTTCTGTGGCTCGTTCAGAACCTTCACCCATGAACAAGAAGTCATCCAGGTAATGCATGGCCTTCTGAGAGCCCAGCATATGCTGCAAAACCCAGTGAAGTGGAAAACTCAATTTCTCAAACATGGCTCAAGCCACTGAACAACCCATCACCATGGCCTTGTCAAAATACAATTGTCTACTATCATACCCATTAACGGCCACTCCTCCTCAAGCAAAATCATCAAACAGAATGCAGACTCAGTATCAGCCTTTACTAATCAATTGTCCTTAAACCCTTTAATCATTGTCACTGCATCATCCAACAATGCATGCCTAACCTGTGTATCTTCCCTGCAATTAAAATCGTTGATCGATTCCCCTTGCAGGAAAGACAAATGATGAATCAACCAGAATTCACTAGGAGCCTTTTTAGGGACCAACCCCAATTGGGACACTTTAAATATGGCAAAAGGATGGTACTCAAAAGAGCCCAGCAACCTGCCTGCACACAATTCCTTCTCAAGCAAATCCTTGAATACTGACTCGTTCCCCCACAATGAATGCAAATTTTTGCAAATTCTCCCATTCCCACAAAACCTCGATTTGATAGAAGACCCCCTGGAACACCAAAGAAACTCATTTGCAATATCCGATTTCAGAAAATACCTCAACATCTGGTGCAAAACCTGCACTTGAATGGGTGAAAGAGAAAGCCAGTTTACCACTCTGCCCCACAAAAGGACATGCCTCCACTCTGACCCTTGAAAAATACCCCAGCCTCTAAACCCTTGCAGCACTTGTGGCAGGGTTGGAAAAGACCCAGTATCAGTTAATGCTGAACCCCCTGCATTGGATTCTTCTACTGACTGTCACATTGCAAAGGCAGATGCATACCAGAACACACTGAACATGTACGTAAGAATCTACACGCAGCCCATGTACACCGATCTGCATTAAATGCCCAACAAACCTCACTCATCTCTCCCCCTAGTTCACTCAACTGAGAAAAGCCACCCCAACTAGCCATCATCCCAGCCATCCAAATATCACTGTGCTTCACTTCTCACCTCAACGACTAATCCACAGCTTTCCATTTGTGGAACTGTTGATCATACCACATCCACACATTCCCAGTATGAAACCGGTGAATCTTGTGGATTGTAAGAAAATAGGCTAAAAGCAGTAAAGTGAACTATCCCTCTCCAGACAAACCATCATGTAATACACAAAACTATGCCCATTTCTCCCACATCCTAACTCAAAACCTTCCAACTCTCCTCTCATCCAGCATAGCTAACGCTGCCAATAGGTCCTTGTAATTTGACATCTTGGCTCCACCCACTGCTGTACCCCCTCCACATCAATTAATTTAAATATGTCCACATAATCACTTTTCCATATTTTCTGTTTAACTGACATAGGAAAGTGTGGGATAAGGAACATCCCTCACTCTATGCTAGTCAATGCTTGAGTAGCTAAACAATCCCCTGGTTGAATCCCACACTCATACCCCATGTCCTGTTGCAGTAAACCACCTTGATCTAGGCTGGATCCTTCACTCCCCACCAGTGAAATAGTCCTGCTGTTCCCACTCAACACCTCACCTTGCATTTGTGTAACCTCACCAGTTAGTTCCCAGTCAATGCTCTACCCACTACATCAATGTTTGGAATTACTTGAAACGCTCATACACCACCAAATTCACACTCCCAGAAGCCACCAAGTCCCTGGTGCAATGGTTGTTCCATCTGACTTAGCGGACTCCCCTCCTGGCAGTTCCCGAAACAGCTCCTCAGCTTGGGCCATGATAGCTGCCCATCTGTCCTTCAGGCTGCGGGACCTCTCCATATGTAACAGAAAAGGTAGGAAGAGGAAATGGCAACTGCAAACAAAGAAAGAAAAAACACTTGCAAACTAACTCCCGTTTATTACGCATAACCATTCTAAAATACTCCACTCCAAAATTAATTCCATAAGATGTAATTACAGGCCTCAAAAAAAAATCTCCTTTCCTCTACAGAATTGCCTATAATCTCTCCCCTTTGTAACTACATCGCTTTCAACATCTCAGTGCAAGAAACCTGGACAAAAGCTAACATAATAGAGAGACAACAGCCCAGAAACAGGGACGGATTTAAATCTTGGTTTAACTTAGGAATCTGTTAGCATAACAGTTGTGTGTGTGTGTGTGTGTGTGTGTGTGTGTGTGTGTGTGTGTGTGTGTGTGTGTGTGTGTGTGTGTGTGTGTGTGTGTGTGTGTGTGTGTGTGTGTGTGTGTGTGTGTGTGTGTGTGTGTGTGTGTGTGTGTGTGTGTGTGTGTGTGTGTGTGTGTGTGTGTGTGTGTGTGTGTGTGTGTGTGTATGTGTGTGTGTGTGTGTGTGTGTGTGTGTGTGTGTGTGTGTGTGTGTGTGTGTGTGTGTGTGTGTGTGTGTGTGTGTGTGTGTGTGTGTGTGTGTGTGTGTGTGTGTGTGTGTGTGTGTGTGTGTGTGTGTGTGTGTGTGTGTGTGTGTGTGTGTGTGTGTGTGTGTGTGTGTGTGTGTGTGTGTGTGTGTGTGTATGTGTGTGTGTGTGTGTGTGTGTGTGTGTGTGTGTGTGTGTGTGTGTGTGTGTGTGTGTGTGTGTGTGTGTGTGTGTGCATATCTATATGTGTGTGTGTGTGTGTGTGTGTGTGTGTGTGTGTGTATGTGTGTGTGTGTGTGTGTGTGTGTGTGTGTGTGTGTGTGTGTGTGTGTGTGTGTGTGTGTGTGTGTGTGTGTGTGTGTGTGTGTGTGTCTGTGTGTCTCTGTGTGTGTGTGTGTGTGTGTGTGTGTGTGTGTGTGTGTGTGTGTCTCTTAATATGTGATTTCTGGAGGTTATTAAGCATGAAATGCACTGCATGTACATATTCAGAAACCTCCATCCTGAAATCATCCCAGCAATGTACGACCAAAACATCATGAAGTACGGACCAAAATATAAAGCAAAACTGAACATTCTGTGGTAATCTAGCCCCAAATCCTCCCATAGCAGTTGCAAGATATGCACAAATAGAGCAAACATGTCTGCATGTTTTACCCACTTTTTGTTTCTTCTTTTTCTCTTGTTTTCTTTTTTTTTATAACTATGCAGCATGAAATATACATTGACTCAGTCAGGATGGCTGAGTGGAAAGCCCACCAATCGCTCCTACCTTCAACATTTTTTGCCACAACTGTGCATGGGCAGCTAGCAACTGTTACTCTCTGGTGCTTCACAGCCCACAAACAACTCAAAAGACTCATGTCCCTACAAACCATGGTCTCTCACTGTTAGAAAAATATGTATTTAAATATATGTGAAATGCTAGTTTAAAAGCAAGGTAGTTTATAATGCATTTTATTCTATTAATCATATAACAGAAGGGATAAATTCATGTGTAAATGCAAGTAGCTTCTGAAACTGCAGTGTGCTTTGACCCCTGACCCTGGCAGCTGCCAGCTCAGCAAGCTTAATGTTTATGCTTTTCATAAGTGATTATCTGCTGGGTCAGGAAATTGAATGTGTAAATATTCTGCTCCTTCCTGATGAGATAACTTGTCCTTGTAAATAATGAAATATTCTGCTCTTCCTGATGAAGTAACTTGTCCTTGTGAGATAAACACACAGCTGGTGGGAAAGTGAAACAGTGAACAAAGATGTATGTTAAAGACTAAATCTGCTATTGTATTTGAACTGATATGAGACCTTTAAGAAGTAACTTTACAGAAAGACATTGTGCCTGACCGGATGAAACAGCAAGGTTGTATTATTATCAAAAGGAAGTTTTTGAAAAATATACAACTACAGCTGTTGCATGAATAAAGGCCTGCAAGCTAAAGTGATGTAAATGCCCTGTGACTTGTAACGTCAGTAAGGTGGCAACAACTTGAATGTTAAACCTATATAAACTTGTGAACTTCCTGTATCATGTTAGACAAAATTCTGTACTTGTATGCTTTTTTGCCTCCTGGTGTACACTAGTAAACTTTTGAATCTGAACCTCCTGTGTATTGAATTCTGAATTTTATTTAACAGTTTGGTCCTTTCGAGCCGGAATTCCCTTGGTAAGCTGCAGATCAGAGCGTATCGGTGGTCGAATACTGCGCAGGAGAAGTTACCGAAATGGTTCTTCTTGAGTGAAAAGACCTCCAACTGAATTGTCGTGTGTAAAGAGGCTGGCCACTTTCTGATCTGTGGCCGAAGAGCGGAATTTGAACGATTTTCAAAACCAGGAGGCTCAGGTAGGAAGAATTTGTCTTTTTTTCTGTTTTAGATCAGGGACTAGGTTACAGTATATTATTGTCAAGATTTGTTTTGCAGATCAGGGACAAAAGGAAGTACTGTATATTTGGTCATAGATCAGGGTAACAGAATAAGGTAGACAGTTATTCTAGATAAACTGTAAACAGGAACTAAGAACTTAATATCACGTGATAAAAAAGGGTTAAGTAACATTTTCTTTGACATGGGTAATCAGTGCACTAAAACCTCGCGAGATCCGCCCCTAACCGAAGACGCAAAATACATGCAATTACAGCGTTCTGATAATGTTAGGTATTATATGAAATGGGTTAATAAATATGAATTTGATGGTAAACTAGATAAACCTTCACTAGTTAAACTCCTTAAACAGCTTAAATCTGATGCAGGAGGTCAGGCAAAAAAGCAACGCCAACTAGGCATTCCTCAAGCACACAGGTGGATTGAGGAAGTAAATCGTAGGGAACAGAAGCTTAAAAATTCAAAAACATTATTTTTAGACAAAGAGGATAATAACTTGGTAATAGCGACAGCTCCTCCTCCTCCTCAGTTACCCCCTCCCTTACCCTTTCCTCCTCCTCAGTTACCCCCTCCCTTACCCTTTTCAGGATATGAAGTGAGTGGACAGGCTGGTCCACCTCCGCGTTATCCTGAAGTTTCAGTAAGACCACAACCATTTGTTAGAGATCCTATTGAGACTAGGTCCCAAACACGTAAAACACATAGGGACACAGAATCATACCAAATAGAGAGAAATCTACAGGATGAGAGTGAGGAAGAAATATGCCCACTTATAGAAGTTCCAAATCCTCAGGCAGGACAGGAAGGGCAGGATCCAACACTCCTCGTATATAGACCATGGACACCAGAAGACATCTGGAAGGCTACTGAGGGAATCCCCCATCCGAAAGTTAATTTTACGAAATTTTTAGAAGATTTACAAGACATGAGGTTAAGTTACCACTTGAATGGGGAAGAAGTAGAAAAAGTAGTAAGACAAATTATAGGTCCAGATTGGCACATGATTTGTGGCACCTGGAATCCTCGTAATGCAGAGCTCAGACCACTCCCACATAGTGAGGCAGAGTTAGACAACAGAGTAAAAGGTCTGACAGACCGAATCTCTGAGAAATGGAAACCCAGAGCAGACTGGACTTACATTAATCAATGCATACAACAGGAAAATGAGACAATAGATGGATATTATGCTAGATTATTAGAATGTTTTAATAATCATAGCGGTATGTCGGTTCCTGAGAACCAAACGAATGATTCCCGTATGAACAACAATTAAAAATGCATTTTTGAAAGGTTGCATTGCACCTATTAGTAGCTTCATTACGAAGCATATGATAGATCATCGAACAGGGAGGCTACAAGCCTTACTCGAATACGCTAGACATGCTGAGAGACATTTTAATAGTAAAAAGAAAAAGAAGGCACAAGTCTTCACTGCTGAAGACGGAGCTGAAGTATTTGTATTACAGTCAAGTAAAAAGGGCAAGAAGAATGCCCAGGGAAACAAAGAGCCTGATAAATGATCAGAATTTTGAAGAGAGGAAAAAGAAAGGTGAATGCTTCAAGTGCGGGAAAAAAGGGCATCTAGCAAGGGATTGTAGGCAAAACAAAAAGGTAATTACAGAAGATAAAGGAGATGAGGACTGACTATATGATAGTGAAGATACGTCAAGTAAAAGTCAGAAATCATCAGGAAAGGGTAAGAAACAAAAAGCAAATGTAAATGTGATAGAAGGAGTAGAGGAAGTGCAAATAGATATGGAGGATGAAGAAAGTGAAATTTTGGACTTAGCATTATTGAGCTTAGAGCTCTACTTAGCGGATACGAAACCGGAAGTTACACTTCTGGTGGAGGGAAGGGAAGTCAAATTCCTGTGTGACTCAGGAGTGTCACGGACTTTGATACACCCCTCCAAGTTACCAGAACATTCAGAATCACCTGATTATATACTAGTAAAAGCCACAAATGGACAGCTATACAGGGAACCACTTTCCCATGATATAGCAATAACTGACCCTGTTTCAGGTATGACCCAGAGAAGTAAAATAGTTGTTTCTGCAAAGTGTCCAGTAAACCTATTGGGCAGGGACCTTATGCAGATATTTGGCATAGCAGTAGTTCCAACTGTACAAGGTATGGAGGCACAGAGACAAATGGATACCTTTGTAGTGCGAACGGAGGGTAAAACATTTTACAGGTACAGCCAGGACCTAGTCACGACTGGTCCAGGGGCAGTGACCGAGGAACTGATGAACGTAGTCATCAGTAAAGCCCCCTCTCTTGACACTGATCAACAGCATTTGTTACACTGTACTCTATATTACTGTACCACACCAGGACCTGATAGAGAGTATGAGCAAGAACTGTTTAGAAATCGTGCAACTAGATTGGTTTTGCGTACTTTGTACTGCGATACTGAGGGGAACAGTGTAGTTAGCTGTTCATTAACTCAAGAATTCCTTGCATTGTATAGATCAAATCGGTTGCCACATGTCAGCTTGACAAAGAACAAAAGTGTCAAATGGGCAGATTTAGGAGAAAAAGTAGCAAGATGGGAGAAACAGACTGATTTAGAACTATCAGAACAAGGGATACAAAAACAAAAACTGAATTGGTTGACACAGACACATCCAGCTGTACACTTGCAATCTAGTGAGGACAGCTGATTAGCATTTTTATTAGAAGAAGAAGAAAAGACCTTATGTGAAATTCCAACAACTCTCTGGTCAACAGGCAAGTCAGATGTAGGACTTATTCGAACAGCAGGACCAGTTACAATAACCCCAAAGTCAGCTTTCAGACCACAGAAAAGAATACCCTTTGAGAAAGGATGCAGAAATAGGAATTAAGCCTATAATAGCAGCATTACTCAAAGAAGGAGTACTGGTAGAATCTCCTGATTCACCATGTAATACACCCCTATTTCCTGTTAAAAAAGCAAACAGGGAATGGCGGATGGTACAAGATTTACAAGCTGTAAATAATGCAGTAATACCCAGAGCACCTACGGTGCCAGACCCACATACCTTGTTAAACGATTTAGAACCACAACAGAAGTATTTCTCTGTGGTAGATATTAGCAATGCTTTCTTTTCAATACCTATACATCCTGATAGTCAATATTGGTTTGCATTTACATTTCAGGGTAAAAGGTATACGTATACTCGACTACCGCAGGGATATTGCCCAACAATTTTTGCACAAGAAATGGCTAGCAACCTGACAGGATTTACCCCACCGGGAGGTAGTCAAATTCTACTTTATGTAGATGACATCTTGCTAGCAGCCCCCACCCAGCAACAGTGCAGGGAGGATACAGTAGCATTATTGAAATTTTTAGCACTACAAGGACACAAAGTAAACAAAAGTAAGTTACAACTTTGGAGAAAACAAGTTAGATACTTGGGATATGTAATATCCAATGAAGGTAGAATACTAGATGAGGAAAGAAAAACAGCAATTTTGCAAGCACCCAAACCAACAACCAAGAAAGAAATGATGTCTTTCTTAGGTACAACTAATTTTTGTCGGAGCTGGATACCAAATTATGCTTTGGAATCTGCTCCATTAACTGACTTGATATATAAGACACCAATGGCAGCACAAGATATTTTACAATGGACAACTGAAGCAGAAACAGCTTTCTGCAGGTTGAAGCAGTTGATAGCTTCTTCATTAGTTTTAGGGCTTCCAAATTATCACAAACGGTTCTTTCAGACCGTAGATTGTAAGCAAGGATATATGACATCAGTATTGACGCAACAACATGGGGACAAGCAACGCCCCATAGCCTACTATTCATCACAGTTAGACCCAGTGGCGTGATCTTTGTCTCACTGTGTACAAGCAGTAGTTGCAGCCGCAATGGCAGTACAGGCTTCGGCCTCAGTGGTGTTATTCCACCCTCTCACATTGAGAGTGCCTCATGCAGTTGCAATAATTTTACTGCAAGAGAAAGTGGCATACCTTTCTCCTGCTAGACATCTTTCATGTATGACTATACTGCTGAGCCAACCTCATATGACAATTGAATGATGTACGACATTGAATCCATCAACATTACTTCCAACTCCTGCGGAGGGCACACCACACAGCTGCCTGCAGGAAATTGAACAGTTAGCTTTACCTAGACAAGATCTTACAGATATGCCCTTGGACAATGCCGAAGTGACATATTACGTGAACGGCTCATGCAGAAGGGGTCCTACAGGGAAGAATCTGGTGGGGTATGCAGTAGTTACAGACACTGAAATTTTAGAAGCTCAATCATTACCACACAACTTATCTGCACAAGCAGCGGAATTGATAGCTTTGACAAGGGCATGTACTTTAGCAAAAAACAAGTGTGTAAACATATATACTGATAGTCAGTATGCTTTTTCTACAGTACATGTATTTGCACAACAATGGAAAAATAGAGGAATGATAACATATAGTGGAAAACCTATTAATCATGCAATTTATTTTGGAGTTATTAGAATCTATTCAGTTACCTACCAAAGTAGCTATTTGTAAATGTGTAGCTCATACAAAACAACAAGATAAGATTTCGAAAGGCAATGCACGAGCTGATGCAGCTGCAAAGCAAGCAGCCTCAGACTCAGAAACTTTATTTTTGAACGAGGAATTACAACCCTCTGAGATTTTAGATTTAGACATGTTAAAAACAATGCAGATGCTTACTACAAAAGCAGAAAAACAAAAATGGGTAAAACGAGGTGCAATTCTTGAAAATGGATTGTACATTTCCAAAGAGAAAAAAAACAATATTGCTGTCTAATTTATTTAGATATGCAGCTTTGTTGAGCCATGGGCAGAGCCATGTCTCAAAAGGGGGGATGGTACAATTAGTCAACTGAATATTCCAGACATATGGATTCACAAATTACACACAAAAATTTTGTGCAGCTTGTTATACTTGTAACAAGCATCATGCACAAGGAGCATTTAAAACCAAGCAAGGAAGTTTTCCTATACCACCATACCCGTTCCATACTATTTGTATGGATTTCATAGAATTGAATAAATGTGAAGGGAAAAAATACTGTTTAGTTATTACAGACATGTTTTCTAAATGTTTAGAAGCTTTTCCAACCAGAAACCCGGATGCAGCAACTGTGGCGAAAGCCCTGATAAAAGAAGCAATCCCTAGATTTGGCATTCCAGAGAGGATTTATAGTGACAATGGCACACATTTTGTGAATCAGATGATTCACCAGCTTGGGAGATTTTTTGGTATCTCCTTGAAGAACCATTGTGCTTACCACCCACAGTCAGCAGGACTGGTGGAAAGGTACAATGGTATCCTAAAGAATAAACTTAGGAAGCTAGTAGAGGAGACCCAAAAGAATTGGATATACTGTCTGCCTTTGGCACTGCTGAGTATGGGAATGGTTCCAAATGTAAAGGGCTTGACTCCCTTTGAAATGGTTTTTGGGAGAGCATATTATGTGCCTCAGTGGAAAGCTCTCATGCCTGCAGAACAAGAGGCTGACAGTTCATTAGCAGAGTATATGAAGAAATTGTTAATGAATTAGTCTGTTTTGCAGTTTAACTCTCTTTCAGATAAGGAACAGACCAGACCGGTGGAAGCAATCTTGGCTCCTGGGACATACGTCTGGCTGAAAGTGACGAAAAGGAAAAACTGGGCGAGTCCAAAGTGGGAAGGTCCGTACCAGGTTTTGTTGGCAACACCTACTGCAGTTAGAGTGGCCGAGAGGATGTCCTGGGTTCATTTAACGCATTGTAAACCGGTAAAGAACTTTCAACTTGATAAAAACTTTGTGACTGATACACAACCAGACCGAGATGGCCAAAAACAAAGTGAATAGTAGTTTAGATCAACCCCAGAGATGTTGCATAATCATTTTGTTGTGTGTACATTTATTAACTGTAATTGTGACAATTTTCCTCTTGCTGTTGTTTATCTTACACACAACCACACAAGTGAAAGTGGGAAGGCGTGATGAAACGTCTATAGACTGGCATCCAAATTTTAACACATACCTGGCCATGAAACGTGTGTATGCAGAGACTATGAACGTTTCAAATTGCTGGGTTTGTACAGCTATGCCAACAGCATATGGAGGACTGGTAATGTCCGCTGTCCCTTTGGGGATAAATGAGACTTGGGAAAATTTGCTTTTTGACACTGGAACTGTAAAATCACAAGACAAAATAGCATTATTTTTACCTGTTACACAAAAGGGAATTGTGTGCTTTTTTAAAAACGATACCCTCCAAGTAGGATGGAGTAATTGTAATATTATGATATCCTACAAGTGTTACATTAAAGTTAAAAGTGGAGGTACTGTTTGTAATACTAACTATGATTCATATTTGAGCACAATGAAAACAACATTGAATGAAGTACGACAAAACCCTGTTTTGTTTAAACAATTTAACCAAAACCACCACTCCTCCACGTCAGGAAAAAATAAAACTAAAACAAGAACTCCTCCGCTTGCGTTTACCATAAAGGGTATCCTCCAGTGACACACCTCCCACACAAATGAGAAATGTATATGTTTTCCAAAAAAATAGTAAAGCCACTTTCGTTTTATAAAACCATAGATTTAATGAAACACCAAAACCAGCATAACACACAATTGGGGATTGAAGCAGCTTTCATCTATCTCATCAAGACTTCATCAGAATCCATTAAATTCACTGTAAACCGGCTTATATACAATACCAGCTAATTGATTAATTGATTAATTACCAAACAAATTACTATCCTATCTAATCACTACATCTTACTAAAAATTATAGTTCCTTAGACAAAGTGTAAACATTTTCTTAATACATAATATTAAAACCTATTCTAAAAGTTAAATTGCAAAATATATATGTATATATTTTGTATATAAAAATGTGTAAAACACTTGATATAATACATATGTGTCCTTCACAAGTTGAATCACAAGATAGTTACTTAAAAACATAATAAATATAAAATATAGTACATAAAAGTGCAAGATGTCATCAAATAATGCAAACACTAACACCTGTCTGTTGTATATAAATAAATTCTAATTATATTGTATTAATGTGAAAATAATGTCTTTTATTTTATTTTATTATTTAATATAGTCAAGAATGTCCTCTATGTAAATTCAGTTTAGTCCCCTCGAGGCCATATTAACTCAATTTAGGGTTGTTGGATAGTAGTTTTAGGGCTGGTTTATGGAGGTGATCGTTCATCCCATTGGAACCACAGGCATCAAACCCGAGGTGCCAAAACAATTCTCTGTATTCTAGAAATCACCTCCCTCTTCAAGCACCCAAAATTTAATGTTAGCTTTCGTGCGTACCTCTTTAGGCATACTGAGGTATGCATGAAAGCTAACATTAAATTTTGGGTGCTTGAAGAGGTTACAAGAAGTGACAGGGGAGGTGATTGGGAGTCCCTTTTAGAATACAGAGAAATGATTTGGCAACTCAGGCTTGATGCCTGTGGTTCCAATGGGATGAACGATCACCTCTCCATAAAACCAGCCCTAAAACTACTATCCAACAACCCTAAATTGAGTTAATATGGCCTCGAGGGGACTAAACTGAATTTACATAGAGGAAATTCTTGACTATATTAAATAATAAAATAAAATAAAAGACATTATTTTCACATTAATACAATATAATTAGAATTTATTTATATACAACAGACAGGTGTTAGTGTTTGCATTATTTGATGACATCTTGGGCACTTTTTATGTACTATATTTTATATTTATTATGTTTTTTAAGTAACTATCTTGTGATTCAACTTGTGAAGGACAACATATGTATTATATCAAGTGTTTTACACATTTTTATATACAAAATATATACATATATATTTTGCAATTTAACTTTTAGAATAGGTTTTAATATTATGTATTAAGAAAATGTTTACACTTTGTCTAAGGAACTATAATTTTTAGTAAGATGTAGTGATTAGATAGGATAGTAATTTGTTTGGTAATTAATCAATTAATCAATTAGCTGGTATTGTATATAAGGCCAGTTTACAGTGAATTTAATGGATTCTGATGAAGTCTTGATGAGATAGATGAAAGCGCGCTCAATCCCAATTGTTTGTGTTATGCTGGTTTTGGTGTTTCATTAAATCTATGGTTTTATAAAACGAGTGGCTTACACTATTTTATGGAACGATATACATTCTTCATTTGTGGCTGAGGTGTCACTGGAGGATACCCTTTATGGTAAACGCAAGCGGAGGAGTTCTTGTTTTAGTTTTGTTTAAACAATTGTCAATAATAGATCAGAAAATGTTTCATGCAGGGCTAATGCGTATTAGTACTAAAGTAGAAAACTGTTATTTTATTTGTGGGAAAAAGGCATATAAATGATTACCTGAGAATTGGTCCAGCAGTTGTTTTTTGGGTTATCTGGTTCCAGCAATAAGACATACTGTAGAATTGCCTTTGGGTAAGATACGAAACGTGAGAGATGTAGCCTGAAAACCTGAAGGTCCAGTCGAGAAACCTGTAAATCCAGTCAGAAAGATCGAAGCTGGCTGGAAAGACCATAATTCCGTGAAGGATAAAGACAAATTAACTCATATGGACTTGAGTGACAGTGTTATATCTTGGGCAGGGATACTCCCAGCATATGGAGCAGCCAAATCGATCTGGGAGTTGAGAAAACTGTCAAAACTTCTCGAAGTAATGAGTAACGCAACTTTTTCTGCCCTTGAATTAGTGACTGATGAACTGAATGCAATGCGAACTGTAGTGCTACAAAACCGAATGGCTCTTGACTTCACCCTAGCGGCGAGAGGTGGTACGTGCGCGCTTATCAAAGAAGAATGCTGTGCATATATTCTGATATTCATCATGAGATAATCACCTAGAGGTAATTCAGCAAGTATCAGCCATGACTGAACCAGGCCCAAACCCACTGACGGACTTTTTCCAGAATCTATTTGGGGGGGTGGGGTTCCATCCTAATGAATATTTTGATTGCCATTTGTGTGGGTATACTCCTGATAGGAGCATGTGTTTGCTGTGGAATTCCCTGCATGAAAAGATTAATCAAAGATTTTATTGATATATCTGTTACTGAAACCATGTATCAAGATATTGAGATTGAAAAATTGATCTCAGATGACATCTTTTCTGAAGTATAAATTAAATGACTCACCTAGTTGAAAATCCTAAGTGGAAAAGGTTAGGAGATGAAATAACACTATGTATACTTCAAAAAATAGAATAAAAAGTATTAATAGGGGAAATGTTAGAAAAATATGTATTTAAATATATGTGAAATGCTAGTTTAAAAGCAAGGTAGTTTATAATGCATTTTATTCTATTAATCATATAACAGAAGGGATAAATTCATGTGTAAATGCAAGTAGCTTCTGAAACTGCAGTGTGCTTTGACTCCTGACCCTGGCAGCTGCCAGCTCAGCAAGCTTAATGTTTATGCTTTTCATAAGTGATTATCTGCTGGGTCAGGAAATTAAATGTGTAAATATTCTGCTCCTTTCTGATGAGATAACTTGTCCTTGTAAATAATGAAATATTCTGCTCTTCCTGATGAAGTAACTTGTCCTTGTGAGATAAACACACCGCTGGTGGGAAAGTGAAACAGTGAACAAAGATGTATGTTAAAGACTGAATCTGCTATTGTATTCGAACTGATATGAGACCTTTAAGAAGTAACTTTACAGAAAGACATTGTGCCTGACCAGATGAAACAGCAAGGTTGTATTATTATCAAAAGGAAGTTTTTGAAAAATATACAACTACAGCTGTTGCATGAATAAAGGCCTGTAAGCTAAAGTGATGTAAATGTCCTGTGACTTGTAACGTCAGTAAGGTGGGAACAACTTGAATGTTAAACCTATATAAACTTGTGAACTTCCTGTATCACGTTAGACAAAATTCTGTACCTGTATGGTTTTTTGCCTCCTGGTGTACACTAGTAAACTTTTGAATCTGAACCTCCTGTGTATTGAATTCTGAATTTTATTTAACACTCACCAATGAAAACAATGTAACAATGAGGGACCATGGCATACTAAACCATTTTTTAATCAAACCACTATAGCAAATTATAAATAAACCAGAGGGATGCCATAAGCAACAATTAATATGCAGCAAAATGAACCCAACTGACAAACAGCCACATAAAAGGCTCATAATACCCTAACAACCTCAAGAACAGCTTTAAATGAAATACATAAATGTCATAACCACAAACAAAAAATGGCTGACAAGGGTTAATCACAAATGGAGCAACCCAAAGACCTTTACCCATGCTCTAAACCATTATGAAACCCTACTAACCAAACCTATAATTATGTTTATGTAAAGAGGGAAAAAAAATCACAAAGCCTGTACAGACCCACACCCACATGCCTCACTGATGACCACTATTAACCCAAGGCCTACCTGCTGGCTGTAGTATTTAGTGGTCATCTTGGACATAATACTTGCAGCAGCAGGTTCACGCCTAAATCTGACATCCCCATCCCACAGTTACTGCACAAAACTAAGTTAACTCCTCTTCCTTACCATTACCTCACTTCCTTTCCAACCAGCCCTTCTCCTTAACCATTCCATGCGTGTAACACCACAGCTCTCCTTCATCCACCAACCCTTAAAACTCCTCTGCACCTAAATCTCCCCTATTTTGCTGTTCCCAATCCTGCAGGTGTCAATCGGACAAATTAGTTTGTGTGCAAACCACATTTATAACTCCTAAACTGCCACTGGATTTTTCAACTAAATGTATATTTTGTCTCTGAGCAGCTATTTTTCTTTATCTTGAGTGAGTTTCTCCTATCATGGTAAGCAGGTGCTTATGTTTTTTAATCATATGGTCATTCATTATTTGCTTCTCCACCCTGTCCCTTTCCATTCAATCCCTTAAGTCATTATATCAGGATCCATTTGTCCTTTTTAATGCAGTCTCCTAAGCTGGTCACTGGTCTCTAGGCATGTTCTTTGAAATGATTTGAACTTCCTGATGCTGCCTCCTTGCTCTGCAGGTAATGTTCCTAATTATATTCCACACTATCTGGTTAGTCTCTCCTGCTACAGATTTATTCCACATATTTTACTCTGGGCTGTATAAAGCACCTGCAGCAGAGTGTAATATATTCCACATATGACAACGACATAGGCCCTTTCTTCTTAGGTCTTAACATATCTTCCACCTGCTATATATACATTTCATTCTCTGCACTGAAACAATTCACCAAGTACCTCATACTTTTGGTTTTAGCTTATTTCTTTCCAACTAATCTAACAATTTACGAAATTCCATTTTCTGCCTGATTCTTATTTCTCTCATATTTTTAAGGGGTCCAGTGTTGGAATTGCTGACAAACATACTATAAGAGCTCATAATATTTTTTTGCTGCACATGATAAACATTTAAAATGAAAGTACAACACTTCTGGGCATAGGTTAGAAAACAAGCAAGCAAGGAGTTAATACTTCTAGTATAAGAAATCCATAGCAACAAATCATAAATGTGCCATTTGTTACTTTATAAGTGCTGCAAAAATGTTTACTGCATCCTAAAAAGTTGGTTCCTTTACACTTCCGTACAACACAGAATAAGTTTGATACTTACTGCATGGGTTCAGTCTGTCTATGCTATGACATATTGGCGTATGCATTAAATGGTGTAAAAGGTGAAATAAAACAATAGTAAAACAATGATAGATCTATGCATGCTACAGTAGGGCTCTACTTCATATAGTGTCAAAAGGTCTGCATCATGCTTACATTAAAAAGAAACAGACTTAACTCTGCAAAACATTGTTGTTATCATTTGAGGAACCGAATGCACATCTTCTTTGTTTGTCATCTAGCATTAAATTGTACTGTACTTTGACAGTAGTAGCTAAGCAGTAAATGCAATGATCCCAGTCACAAAATACAGATCAGTATCTTGTGAAATATGACCCATAAAGTTTGTACCAGAAAGCCTTATGTCACAACTGAAGCCAATGACTTTCTAAAATCAAAACTTCTTCATTCTGTTTCTGCCACACACGCATGTATTTTCTATTCCAGTAACATCAGAAAGTCATGGCAGAGCTGCTCTCCCAGATTTGCTCCCATGATAGGTATTAGGAAGTTCAGTTCAGAGCATTAAGACTGTAAACTCCTAATGAGCCATGCCTTGTAAATCTAGGTTTGATGTCTTGTATATCCACTTACATACTATGTCACTTAACAGGTCCAAGTATCCTGAATTACACCAAGCAGAGGGTTTTAATAAGAAAGGATCTTATCAGTTAACAAATGAAAATAAATAATAGCATTATAGTCATAACATATACTACTATCTTGCCAAGAATCTAAGTAAATAATAGTATTATAGTAATAATCTATCTGGTTACTCTCTTGTCTGGAATCTTTTGTCATCCTTTCCTTCTGTCCTGTGAGGTCTGCACATTACATCTTCTGTTTCTATTCCTCTGACTGATGGCCTTCAAAGTAGTCAGAGTTTGTTTGTTTATTAATTTATTTATTTTAGTTAGTTAATAGTCTGGTCCATAAGCCTTTTCTGCTATGACCCGGCCACAGAGAGAAAGGTAAATAGAATACATACAGATATTTTATTGTAGCCAGTTCAGTAGCATGTTTTTGGGACAGGGTAGAAACCAGAGTAGTCAGTACAAAACTTGAATAGCCATGGTACAACTTGCGAACTCCGCACAGACTGACTGCAAATTAGGACTGAACCCTAAACTCTGAAGCTGTGTGGTAGAGATTTTTCCACTGAGCAGCACTCTATCCCATAATATTCAGAATCACAATACACCTACTAGTTTATGGTAATCCGCCATGTGTCCTTTGTTATGCATTTTGCACACTGGAGTATGAATTAGAAATGTGAAAAGGTTGGTTCTGTCAACAATCAGATCTATGATGTCCCTCCTGTATTCCACCGTTGTCAGTGACTGACATGAACTTTATTTTTTGCAGTGTATATCACAGAAAGTACATTTTCTTTATAAATGTGACCCAGGTGTTTACATCTAATACTTTCAAAGGGTTATTTGCTTTATTGTCATTTGACATATGTGCTATTACACATTACCATATTATTAAAAAGTTAATGCTTCAGTGAATCACGTTCATATTCATTTTTCATATAGAAGTGGGCATTCAGAAAGAGAATTCTTATTGATTACTTGCTGTTTAATTTAATTGTTGATATCTGGGTTTGTATTTTAGCTATATTTAGACAGAAGGACTGATATAGGGAAGAAAATTGCAAAGCTGACCTTATGCAGCACACATAATTGAGGCAATCTTGAAAACAGCCATTGATTATTTAATGTTGCTACAAACCATGTCAAATCAGACAGCAGGCTGCAAGATATTTAGTGTCAGGCTGAATAAACACAGCATTTGGCATTTGCTGCTGTGACATTATATGGCATGCTCACAAACAAACAATAACGTGGCATACTACAACATACAGATAATTCAAAGTTTACAAGTTCCTTTCTATACAAAGAAGAATGCTACTGAGATTTTTAAAGAAACATGACAATGCTGTGGTTACTGCTGGTTATGCCTCCGTTTAGAAAGCCAAAGTGATGTTGAAATACATCATGTTTTATACTGTAAGAACACTGGAATCCTTGACAAGGACTTAAGTTAGTTTGGAAAGGTTTTCTGTCAGTAATCTAATTACTGACAGTTTGACTACATAACGTACACGACAAGCTATACAAACCTGCAGCTGTACCTATATTAGTGTTTGCGCTAAGGCAAATAACTATAGCAGCTACAGAAAAAAACAGTTGCAAGTGCTAAGCATTCTGTGATATGCTAAGTTTCTTTTCTTTAGTTTCCAACTATTTGTCTTCACCCTGTATGGATCTTCCATTGAAGGTGCAGCCATCATCCAGATATCCATGAGTTTTTTGTTTTGTATATAATTCCCCCTTTCTCCCACAGTTTATGTGCACATTATCTTATTCAGCAGCCCAATACATCTTCACAATATCTTCTCCTTTATCACATGCACCCCAATAAATATGTACTTCTTGAAAGCAACTCAGCACAAGGATTTGGACATAGTCAAGTGCAAAGATACTGCATGCCGTCCACCCTTTCTTCAGGCGATCCCAGCAATGCACTGGTCCAGACAGAGATGGCTGCTAAACCAAAATTTAACTGCGTTGCACCATCATCTCTTGGGTCACTACTTCATCACAGGTTATATGGGTCATATTGAAGACTTCGGCCCTTCAAGACATAGAGGGTATTAATGCTGAATTGTAATCTCAAGGTAATGTGACAAAATAGGAAGCAAGTAAAAAGTTTTAGGGCCAGAATTTTGGACTAGTCATCTTAAGGACAAGATTTATAAAGATGAGAATACATACATACAAATATTTCAGACAGAGACAATAATGACCTTCTATTCTGCCAATATACCAAAAACAGTCTTCCACATATTTGCTGTTCTTAAAAATAACTAAGATAGTGCTTGCTTTAATATAATTTGGTAGGCTATTCCAGATATCTTCTCTCTTTTTCACTCTCAAAGAAACAATTTGTACAGTTCTAATCCCTATAGAATCTCCTACACTGGTTGCCTGATGATTCTCACTTACTCTTGGATAAAAACAAGCATCTCCAGAGCTAGCTGCCTCTAAATATTCTATATACTGGAATAAGTTATATTCCTGAATATCTCTATGACAGCCTCAAAAAGTGTAAATGTTTTAATGTTTCAAAGTAACAAACTTTCAATTCCATGGATGGCCTTCATATATCCTTGATGTATCCCTTCCAGTTTGTTCATGCTAGTCTTTCTTTAATGTTTCCATGTTACTTTACACACTCTTGTTTGGGTTTAATGTTACAGACAACAATTTCATTATTTCTGATTTCCAAGACTTTGAAACTCTTTTTATACAGAGCATACTTTTATAATTAGCTAGTTTGCTACACAATCAGGAAAAACTCAGTAAACAAATGATCTATCCATGTACCCTTAATGGACCTACAGTTTCCTTCACTGTGAGCTGCCGTAAATATTCATCTTGCAGTCTATGACTTTTAAGTGTCATATATAGTTTTTGATATACTTATTAACATATTATTCGCCTGTGCCTGGTAGGTCAATTTAGTCAAGTTCTTTAACAGACCTGTATTTGCCTTAATATTGCTACACACTCAAGTCTGCTAGCTTGTAATGAATTTGAAGTGTTTTGCTACTGTTTTAACTGCTTCTCTGCAAACCCCCCCCCAGAAAACAAAAAAAAAAAAAAGTTCTAAGCTTGTTTCCTGCTTTTCATGTAACTAGTCTAGTCCAGATACAGACTTGCTGTATCTGGGACTGTTTTGTAAGTTTCTGAGTCCCCCAGATCTTTCTGTGCTAGAGGGAAGCCTCCCAGCTTATCAGTGGGAGTGGTAAGCACTTAAACACTAGATAGCCTATCTACCACAAGAGGAGTGGTTTCTGGCCCAGACATTGTAGTTTATTGGCCGTTTGGGCAGTATTTCCATCCTTTTAACTTTCTGGTTTAAAAGCCCGTGTTTCCACAGGTTTGCACACAGCGCAGTGGCTCTCAGCTGAGGTAAACTACTACTGGTGCCAGAAAGTCTTCTCTTCAAATTTTCCCTTAGAACATACTTGTTCTTTTACTTCTTGCACTTCAGTTAGCTTAATTGGCTAGCACTTTAACAGGCTTTTCTAGCATTTATTGTAGCACACTTAGGAGCTATCGGCACACTGCAGATCTAGTTTTGGCATCCTGCAGACTACAAGAGCAACAGGAAGGAGAAAGATATATTCTAAGTGCCTCCATTTTGATTTTTTTTTCATAATTTACTGCTCTCTGCACTTGTTTTTTTGTTGTTTTTAATTTATCTGCATTTATTTAAACTGAATTTGCCTTAATATTGCTACACACTCAAGTGTGCTAGCTTGTACTGCAATTAAAGTGTTTTTCTACTGCTTTAACTGCTTTTCTGCAAAAATCATTTTAATTTATCTGCATTTATTTAAACTGAATTTGCCTTAATATTGCTACACACTCAAGTGTGCTAGCTTGTACTGCATTTAAAATGTCTTTGCTACTGTTTTAACTGCTTTTCTGTAAAAAAAACATGTTCTAAGCTTGTTTCCCATCTTTCCTGTAACTAGTCTAGGCCAAATACAGATTTATTTATTTTATTTATTTTTATTTATTTATTTATTTATTTTACATTTGTTGACCGGGCTAGTCCAGCTGGATATATGTCCATTTTCAGCAGAGGCCCCGGGAGAAAAGCTCCTCGAAAACACAGTGTAATCTATAATAAATGACAGTTTTTACAGATGCAGGTACAATACATATTTAAGCAATTTGCTGTATCCAGGTCTGTTTTGTAAGTTTCTGAGCCTACCAGACCTTTCTGTGTTAGACGGAAGCCTTCTAGCTTATCAGTGGGAGTGGTAAGCACTAGGCAGTCTATCGACCACAAGAGGAGTGGTTTCTGGTCCAAAAATTGTAGTTTATTGGCCGTTTGGGCAACTTTTCCATCCCTTTCAACTTTCTGGTTTAAAAGCCCGTGTTTGCACAGGTTTGCACACAAGGCCATGGCTCTCAGCTGAGGTAAACTGTTACTGGTGCCAGAAGGTCTGCTCTTCAATTTTTCCCATGGAACGTGCTTGTTCTTTTACTTCTTGCACTTCAGTTAGCTTAATCAGCTAGCACTTTAACAGGCTTTTGTAGCATTTACTGTAGCAGACTTAGGTGCTATCAGCACTATCTGTTCCTATGCAGTAACAGCACCAGTACTTATTAGTTATGACCACCCCTCCTGGTATGATTGTAGGGCAATTTCCTGTGTTTTCTCCTGCTAACCTGGTGCATTTGGGCATTCTGAGACAGTGTGGCAACTGTCTAATGTACACAGACAACCCTCTCCTCTTACCTACCAACACTCATACATGTGAGAGAAGCACTTGTATCACCAAACTGGAAGCAGTGCCCGCTCAAACCAAGACTGGACTAGCTGGTCAAGAGGAGAAGGTCAACACCTGTAACTCAGTACATAGAATGCACAGCCCTCCAAAACACCATCCATCACAAGCCACACACAGAACACAAACCATACACCCACCTTCGCAGAGGCTTCCAATAAAATTTACCCAAACAACAGACACCCCCGAGACAGAAACACACTTGACCACCACAATACAACACCAACCCCAGAACACATAGCTCACCACCACAGTGTACCCCTCAACCCACGCTCTTAAGGCAAAACATTTTGCCCAATGTACTAATCATAGGAGACTCAATTGTGAGGCTTACTGATGTCCCACTCACTAGGTTGAACAAGGAGAAGGTGACAGTCGGTTGTCTATCAGGTGCCAGGATCCGCCACATAACACATGCACTCAGGTCACTCCACAGCAAGTACAAATATGATTCAGTCATTGTCCATGTGGGTGTGAATGACCTGAGACATATCACCCAGGACTTCATGAAAAGAGATGTGATGGAACTCTCAGATTATGTGGCCCAAGCAGGTACGACCCTAGACCTGAGCAGTATTCTACCATCACCCAGAATGATACCACAGTATGAGCAGAAAATGATTGACTTCAACAATTAGCTAAGTTTCTGGTGTCATTTTAAGCGGATCCAGTATCTGTCTGCCTGGGACAACATGATAGACAGACCTTGATGCTATTCCAGAGACGGCCTGCATCTGTCACCCCTGGGATTCTGGGTATTGGCTAAGGCTCTTGCCATCCCTATAGTGCCTTTTTTAAGCGGTGTTCCAAAGACCAAAATTCCACCGTACCAGCTACAAACAAATGCAATCTGAGGCTCATGATGCTCAATGCTAGAAGTCTAAATATCAAGATGCACTCGGTCAAACCTCTCCTCAAAATGGAGAATGTCATCATCTGTGCTGTAACAGACACCTGGTTTAAAGTGGCAGAAAGCATCTCTGTGCTCCCAGGCTACAACTCATTCCATACCTTTCGGCCCCAGAATATGGCTGGAAGCTCCAAAGGTGGTGTTGTCTCCATATTCTTAAAGGATACACACACCTCTAGACTGGTAGCCAAGCATAATGCATCCAAGATAATTCAGGTACAACTAACACTGGGTAAGACGATGATACAAGTCATGGCCTGCTACAGAACCCCAAACATGTCCCTAGACTCTCACTCCAAGTTCATAAGCACCCTGGAATCTATCAAGGTCCAACCCAATATTCTCATACTGTGGTGACTTCAACTACCCGTCCAACAACTGGGAAAACTATTCAAGTACCATTGTACAGGTCCAGTGCTTTCTGGAATTTCCCACTTCCAATGCCCTGGACCAGCTTATTCTGACCCGCACTATTGGAAGCAACATCCTTGACCTGGTTAGCACCAACATGGGAGAACGTTGCTCCACACCTATAGTCAATTTCTCCCTGGTTAAATCCAGCCACAAACTGATCACCATGGAAATCTCCATTTCACCTACAACCCCTGCTAAGGTGACCACCCTGCAAAACTTCTCTAAAGCCAACTTTGGGCTCCTAAAAGCAGAGGTAGCTAACTTCTCAGCACCCATACCAATGGAAAATAGCTGCATGACTGCCGAATCATACACCAATGCACCGTACAAGCATGTACACAAATGCATGGACCTTGCCATACCAAATAGAACTAGGACACTCTCCTCCAAAAAAGGAAGCCAATCTGGTGGTCCCCAGTCATCAATAAACTCTACTACAGAATGAAGAAACTGTTGCAGAAAAAAATGAAGTCACAAGACTGGAAAACCTCCCTTATCAATCTTAACAAAACGCTGAGATCCCTTATCAAATCCTCTAAAGCCAGCTATGAAGGCAGAATTGTGGCTGACACCAAAAACAACCACAAAGCCTTCTATAACTATATCCAAAACCTCCAAGGCAATACCCAGATTTGCTCTGAGTTATTGCACAATGGCATCTCCTATACTGAGCCAAAAGATATAACCAACTTACTGGTCAACAGATTCAGTGCCAACTTTACCTCCCAGGGCCCTATCACAATACCAGAAGAAAGCCTGGTACCCACCATTTCTATGGCACAGTTAAAAGCTGCATTGTCCAAAACCAAGAATACAGCATCCATGGGACCTGCTAGTATCCCTAGCTGTGTCCTACATGAGCTACAAAATTAACTGGCACCCCATCTGTATGCCCTGTTCAGTCACAGCCTTAACTCAGGCTATGTCACTAATGAATGCACTGCTACAGTCATCCCACTCCATAAAGGGGGAGTAACTACAGACCCTGGGAACTATCGCCCCATTAGCCTGATGAGTCTGGTATGCAAAGCTATGGAATGCATCATCATGGACCTGCTTAGCAAAGATACAGGCAATCTCCAAACTCTTGACCAAACACAGTTTGGCTTTGTCAAGGGGAGATCCTGCCTGCTGAACCTGATTGACTTTTTTGAGGCAGTTACTAAGGCTGAGGATGAGGGTAAGGCAGTGCACATAGCCTACTTTGACCTGATCAAGCCTTTGATACCATTACCCACTCAGGTATCATTGATAAACTCACCAAACTAGGCATCAGTCCTTACATCACTAAGTAGGTTGCAAATTGGCTCAAAGACAGGACCCACAGAGTGAAAGTTAAGGATTTCAAGTCAGACTGTCAATCAGCCACGAGTGGAGTCCTACAGGGCTTAGTCCTGGGCCCTCTCCTGTTTGACTTCTACTTTTCAGAAGTCCAGGCCAACAAAGAAGGACTCTGGCTGACCAAGTTCACTGATGACTGCAACCTAGGAGTCATTATCAACGTCCCAAGTGATGCAGACATCCTACAAAAGGGCTTTTCTGAGATCAGTGACTGGTGTTGGAACCATGGCCTGAAGCTTAATGTCAAAAAATGCGTTATCATCCCCTTTGGAAAAAACTCAGTTCCCATGAATTACCATGTTGATGGGAGCCCACCAAACACTGAAGGGGCCATAAGAGATCTGGGTACCCAGGTCAACAGCCACCTCATCTTCAACCACCACATTGCCAGTGTGGTCAGAAAGTCCTTCTATATGGCACATCTTACAACCAAAGCTTTCACATCCAGAAAGAAGAGGTTATCATCCCTCTCTACTCATCCCTCATTAGACCAATCATCAAATATAAAGCCTCGTTTGGCATGTACCTGACCAGACACCTACAACAGCTGGAGAGGCCACAAAAGTACCTCACAAAAAGGATCCTAGGCCTTAAATACATGTCCTACATGTACAGACTCAAGAAGCTTCAGCTGTTCTCTGTATCTTATCGTCTACTTAGAGGTGATCTTTGTTTGACTTACAAAGCCAGGCCTGATCCAGCCCTACTTGAAATGCTACACCTAAAGAAATCCCAATCTCCCCACGCCACATGCTCCAGAGATCACAACCTCATTACCACAATTAACAGAACGTGCTGGAGGGACAGGATCATCTCCCAAAGACTGCCCACACTCTGGAATAAGCTTCCCATGCATGTCAAGCAGAACACCTTGCTGGCCCTCTTCAAGGGAAATCGTGACGAATGGATGGGTAACAGAAAGTTCACCCCAGGGATCACTCCAGTTGCCCAACTGGACAGGGGCACTGTGAACTAACATTGGGTGGCATGGTGCCTGGGCAATTTTTTTGGGCTAGGCTTGTAAAGGCTCCAGGGCCATTAGCTTAGTACACACCTATGAACCTAGCTATCAGTAACATATGTAATCGGTCTTCCCATTTTCAAATCATCTGCACAAAGCTGTAAGATACAGCATATGAAAAAGATAAATCAGAAAGATACACCCCAAACAAGTGTGTGGGTTGAGCAGAGCCTTGCAGGGTACCCCAACTGCAACTTAGAATTTTACTTACCAGTTGCTGTATGGTACTCCCCATGTCCTATTTGTAAGCCATGCAGCTAGCTATTGCATGAACACTGCATTAATACCTAGGTCTAATTTATTTATTTGTGTTTTGTGTATGACCCTATCAAAGGCTGAAGATATGTCTACATAAGTTACAACAAAAAAAATTATTTTTCATGTTTAGCTGTAATTAAATTATTATTATAGTACATCATGTCATAATAAGTACTAGATCTATGTCAACATATGCATGCTGATATATTGTTCAAATCCCAACTTTTCCACTTCTGATAATAATTTAGCTGAAATAACATTATTTTTCTACAGCAAGAAAGTAGACCAATCTGTGCATGTGAATGTGGGGTTGTCCTGTTCCTTTTCCAGAAAAGCTGGGTTTAATAACGCATGTCTCCATTCATGATGATTCTCTTTGACTTGCCTAATGAATAACAGATGGAATGGCATTTTAAATTCACAATGAAGTTGTCTCACATCATTGTTAATAATTCCATCTCCTCCATGAACTATACTGGGCTCTGTTTGCATTAATAAAATGTAATAAAAACTAGTTTAATTTAGTGGTCCAAATTACTTAGATGTTGTTAACATGAATTACCTTCACCTTTATGGAGTCAAACTGTCTTTCATAACATTTTATAAATACAGCTACAATCTGTTGGGTTTATCGTTTTGTGTCTTTAATCCTACCACATTTTATAATCCTATAAAATGGTTTTCTATTATTCTCAATATCTTTATATCTTCATATGCATTCTTTCCAAAATTTTCCTGATCTTGTCTTACACTGTGTTTCATTAGCCTGTCCAGTTTATTTTAGGTTTTCAAAATTGCAGTTCAACCTTACTTCCATTTCTTATATTTTTTAATCTCTCGTCTAATTAAGTATCTTGTTTTTTTATGGAAATATATCCTCCTGACATTGTATACCTCAATCCTGATGTTAAACATTGGTTTGATTTTCAATTTTTATTTTGTTTCACCTCCTTGCTGACCCTGGTCCTGACCCTAACTTGTTACCTTACCATAATAAAACGTCCCATAGTACAACCACTACAAATGACACACACACAAACCACTAAATCTATCCCCTTACATAACCCTTATCTTAACCTTAAAATAGTAACACAGAAACTCCCAGTCCTACCATAAACCCACTTACCTTTGTCAACCAACAGGAAGTAACCCAATCTGCTATTCCACAAATGTGTTTTTTGTACTAGTTCACTTAGACACACACAAGTGTTGACCAAATGAGCTATAACTATATATATATATATATATATATATATATATATATATATATATAGAGAGAGAGAGAGAGAGATGAGTGTACTGATATAGACTGAAACATCCAAATCTGAATGTTAACAAGGTCAACACTGAAAGACTGACTTTGCATGCTACTATGCATACATCAATGAACAACCTCAGTGTATGCAAAAATTTACAAAACAAAAACAGATAAAAACATCATTTTTGCAGAGGGGCAACCCCCCTGAACCCCCACAATCCCCTGCTAATTATATATACAAACTTCAAGAGTGCACAGTCTCAGGGAAATGGCATACTTCCTTGTTCCAAGACTTGCATGATTTCACACACCTGTCTTATCATCTGTTTAATTGATCAAATTTTGGGAGCTAAGCAGATAACAACCTAAAGTAGAGTCAACCATATCCAGTAACACTAAATTTTGAAACCTGAAACCTGGTAAAAAATCTTCTGTTTCATCACAGTTGCCAGCTCTTGCTTCCAAGAAACATTGTCCTCCAATTCCAGGAATAGTGAAATGAGTCAGTGGCGATACATTTAATGCTTGTAAAAAGACTTGGGGACCAAAAAGAACATGAGATATTTCTAACCTCCATTATCCATTTTAATCTCATATTATCCCTTTCTTCTTTGTTGACTTCTTCCAATTATATCTTGCATTTGTTCTAAAAGGATAGAGTTCCTTTTCCAGTTAATTCTCATACCATGTTACAGCCAAAGTGTTTCCAGAAAATGACATAAAAGTGTTGAACTAGTTCTGAATGCTCAATGATATGAGTAACAATTTCAGCCGTCTCTTTAGAAATTACATTGCTTACACACTACCCTCCTAATAGCTATTTCTGAAAGTTAAACTTTATTTATTTACTTATTTGTTAAACTGGGTAAGTGGACTAATACATACAGATCTTTCCCAGTGATATCACAAGTCACTAGGGCAACAGAAAGGATGACATGCAAAAAAAGAAATTAGACCAGCATTCTGATATTTTATTCTGGTCACTACGCATCATATTCTGGCAGGTGGAAAGAAATCAGAATGACTTACAGAAACCTGCATGGATGTAGGAAGAGCATGGAAAACCCAGTTTGTTTGGCTTTCTATAATACATTTCCTCCTAAAGCTCATCTCCAGTCCATTCTAACCATTTCCTACTTTTAGCTTTTTTGCTTGTCCCCCTATTTTTTATGTGACTCTGAACCTGTGATACCCCTGCATTATATTTATATGACAAACTGTTTCTGTTAATTTTCCCACTATCTGCCACGTAAATCGTTTTTCTATCAATCTTTGCCTTCCTCCAGTCGCTCTCCCCACCTCTTGCTTTACGTTTTATAATTATTTCCCCCTATCTTTGAATGCAGCAAGCATTTTTTGCAATACTGTTGAACTGGTAGCATTCTCTCACAATTCTTTGTGATCAGAAGTTAATGCCAATCACAGTATTGGCTGTTTTTATTATTTATTTATTTATTTTTGTTTATGGTTACCAGTGTTTGTTTTTACACTATCTGAGATAGACTTTTCCAAAAGTTATTTCTTATTACTGTACTCATTATCAATCATCCACGCATAAACCCCATGTCAGTAAGAGAAGTAAAAGAAACAACGTATCCCTCCATCAGTCTTCAAATTAATCATGCTCTTAATACCTTCTGAAACAGTAATTGAAGTGGTAAACAAAACCAAATGTTTTTTCGGATCTGTTTTTTTTTTTACCTGAAAACTCTGAACACTGAGCAACAGCAACTGACAGCTACAGGAGCATAAGCTATTAATACACCGAACCATACACGAGATGTGAAGCCACAGTTACTAATAATAGTAGCCTAGACTTTACCTTTGTCCCTCTTGGACAGGGGCAATAGGTGCTGATTTTAGTGTCTGCTTGAACCAGACATCCTTGGGAACATGGGTTGAATTTCGCTAGGCTTGTAAGAGCCCTGGGACCATTAGCCTACTAACCTCGTATGATCCTACGATCCTATGATGAGCACTGTTATGTGGCCGACTAACACACACTTCTAACCAATGTAAAATCATAAAACCAAAAATAGAATAAAAATACTGACATTACCAACAGTCACAAAATTTGTTAAGCACTTTCATTACCACATATACGTAACATCTTCAGAATATACCACATACACAAATAACCCATTTAAATTCAAAATTACCTAATCACGTGACTTCAATCAACCAATCTACATCAGATATCTAAAATTGTTAGTCATGTCAACACTTTTTTTTTTTTTTTTGTTTAAGACTTGTAACTGCTCCAGGAACAAGATCACCAGTAGAAAAATGCTTTGCTGTAGCATCTCCCAGGCAACTCTCTGGGTCACATATTGAACCTGCCATATCTTTTCTATAAAGATCAGGCAGGTACACTAAACACCTGCATGGAGAAAGTGCTTGAGAACTGGAACAACTCACTAAGTAGTATGGTGAGCTGTTAACTTACCATTATTATAAATGCATCCCACGCTGCTATCATTCACTATGTGTAAATTCATACATATGTGGCAACACTTACCCCAAAGGCTGTTTCAAAGAGGGTGGGTTACTTATGCTGGTTTTGCAATGGATGCAGAATATCAGAATATGGTGTAGGACTCTCCTTCAACAAGGATAATTTGGCATACAATAACTGAAACAGTCCATCTGGCAGCTAGAACTCCACTTCCTGATAAAAATGTAAAGGTTTTTGCATATTAGGAACACCTTCCTGAGACAAGCTAAAAGAGACTGATATAGTAAAGTGGACCAGAAGTGTTTGTCTTTAATAATTTACATTTTCAAAGTATGTAAACGGATACCCATAGCATGGCAAGCTGAATTTGCAGAAACGTGTAGCAAAAGCATGAAAATAATTCCAAAAGAGTACAGCGGCGTAGAGGGATAAAGGCCTAACTACAGCCCAGGTGGCGTTGAATCGGGTAGTGGCTTGAGCATCTGAGGTGTTGAGAGGGAGGAATGGGTGTGCCCACTCTGAGGAAAGAACACTTTTCAATGATTCTCCCTGAGGAGAGGCATGATTTGAAGAGGGGTGTAGTCCTTGGACATTTGAGTCAATGAGCACAGGGGGGGATGGTGCAAAGAAAGTAACCATGTCATAATGTAAAAAAACCCAGCTGATGATTGATGGCTGAGACCACCAGGACATCTTTTAAGATCCATGCTGGCCCCGGCCTATATTGGATCAAGTCCAGGAACAATGGAAGAGGCAGGCAGACAGTGATGGATGTGCGACACTTGGGTAGGAGTGCTATAGGATGAAGCAAGAGGGAGAAAAACAAACCAGAAGCTAATGAAAATGAACGGTCAAAATGCTGGTGTATTTTCTTTTTTTTTTGCACGTTATACATAACCTAGTTTATCTTTACCATAAGTGAACTATTTAGGGAAAGATAGTTGAATCCCCATGCTACAAAACAAAATAAGAAATAGTGTAACATGGCAATAGAATACTGAATTACTGTACTCTTAAACTAATCAGAAAGAAAATCAAACACTTTTGGATGAGGTTTCTTCATATTTGCATTTTTACAAGTACCAAATGACTGGTTTATATAACTGTAATGCACAAAATAGTTATATGGCATTTTTGTATAGATCAACAATGATGGTTCAGCTGTATTAGCAATGTACTTTTCTTAACTATTAGATGGGGGGCATGACTGTGTTATACAGGCAGTAGGCTGAGTGTAGAAATTTGACTGTTTTGTACTTATATACATTATTTTAAGATGGAACTGCTAACATGACACCTGATGTTATCTGCCTTTGTTTTAAGTATATAGCAAAACGGACAATTAATCACTGAAAAAAAAGACAAAATATATCCTGAGGGAGTGGGGCTCTTTTGGTCCAGACAGATCCAGCTGGCCTAAGATCAGCAATGGTCACAGTAGTTTAGTATCACTGGCTTACTACAGACCTTGTGTGCCACATATGTAGCATGTTGTTTCCAACAGTTTTATGTCACTTAAAACATTGGTTGGCTTCCTGCTGGAAGGCTGTTTACAAGTAAAGTTATATGTGAACTAGCAGATATATCAGATACAGCTTAGCACAAGTGTGCTAAAATTGGCTAGATGTAGTGATAAAATATTAAAGCAAATTCAAGAAATATTTAACTTGTGAAGTAAAACATTCCATGTTATAACTACAAATAGCAGTAACTCTAAACATGTTTGTTGGTGCCAAAGCATTCTTCTGAATTCACTGCATGGGGTCTATGGTCATTCGTCAAATAACATACTTATCGAATGGCTATTAGTTGAATAATATACATCGAACATGCTTTTCATTGTATAACCGTATCATCGTAAATCACACCATCGAATTGGCATAGTTGTCCAAAAGCAGGGAAATAGCACGTAGTACATGCATACCTCACAGTAAATGTGCCGCTATTATTAATGTACTTTTGCCATAATATTAAATACTATATTCAAATACTAAGCTGATCAAGTATATTTAAGTTGTTTTGTTGAACACAAGGACCATGCCCTTGTGGGGGCTGCACTCCCCCCCCCCCACTAATTTATATGTACCAACTCCGAGATCACACTACAGTGGGGAAAGGGTAAATATTATAATTTGCCCATAGAAACAAAGCACCATGTAGTGGAAACTTACTCATTCCTGACTGTAGTGTGATCTCGGAGTTGGTATATATAATTAGCATAGGGTGTGGGGGGCACAGCCCCCCACATGAACAGGATCCTTGTGTTCAACAAAACAAGTTAAATATACTGGATCAACTTACTATTTAATTTTATACTTAAAATATCGCTGCAAAAGTGCATTAATAATAATGGCATTTTACTGTGAGGTATACACGTACTGTGTGCTCTTTCCTTGCTGTTGGCCAATTATGCCAATTCAACGATGTGATTTACAATGATATGGGTACATGATGAAAAGCACGTATGATATTTAGTGTTCAAAGAATAGCCATTTGATAAGTAGATAGTTCAACGAATAACCATAGACACCACTGCATGTACTCTGCGGACAAAATTGAAACTAGGATTATGTGAGGATAAATAAAGGAAGACAGCAAAATCAGTGGCTGTTCACCTATATAAGAAGATTAGCTAAATCAGTAGCTGTCCACTTATAGAAGGAAGACAACTAAATCAGTGTCTCTCCAGCTATACTCTGATGGAGATAGAAGAACACTGTATGTACATTGCTATTCTGGCTAATAAAGAGCATTCATAGCTCTGCTTACATGATCATGTTTGTTTATGTATGCATTTATAAAATGGGTAAATGTGTTTCATGGACCTTTTTCAACCAATGTTTGAGTCAAAAGGACAAAGGCAAATACAATGCAGATATATATGCTGAGTACAGTATAAACAGTTAATCAACATGTGCTTCACATGAAAAGAACATAAGCTTCATATAGACAATGACTGGAATAATGATTGAAAGCTGGACTTTAGAGCTTTGCTTCAGATATTTTACCACTGAGTCATTATGCTGCCCATATATTTGTCCCCTGAGAATGTCATGGTGTCCCTTGCAGAAAGCCACAGAAGAAGACCAAGTTACTGCTAACGTGCATCTGCTGTAATAACTGATTCAGCAAAGTGTGAAAACAGGCACCTTATTTTCTTATGCATTTAGAGACTTGAAGGGGATCTTTGGAGGATACAGGAAAGGAATAAGACAGTTTTTGTTCATAAAGAATGAGCCAAATGCACTCCTTGAAATAACATATAACATGTATAAAATAATCATATGGGTAATTATTTCAGTCAATGAACTAGATCATGAAATTAGCAAGATATTTGGTGACTGAACTTCTCAAGCATGACAAATCACAGTACTATCAATTTAAAACCAACAGTTAGCAGGTCACATCATCTGTCCTACTACAAAATGACATAGTCACCCCCTTGTTTTCTTTACATATGTTATACAAAACACAAGTTAAAAAACAACAAAACAGTAATATTCAAGCTTTGGTGTAACATAAACTAAAAAACAAGAATACACCACTAAAGCACGAGGTAGGCACCAATTAGTGTTTTTTTAGCATAGTTAAACTTTAATAGTCACTATTTGTCACAAAGACTTCCTCAGAAACACAATGATAAAAAAACGTTCAACATTAAATAGTCAAACCAATTAATTTTGAACCAGTCATCACTTTACACCAATAAAACACAATTCAATTCTTAAAAGACCTCTTACTAAATACAAAAACTTTAACTATAAAAAACCTAATACCTTCTAATAGTCAGTTTTCTTTCTTTTAAAAAACACTTGATGTTAACATTGTCGTTCAGACCTAGTAGGATATATGAAGTCAAACGGAACTGCCATTCGGCTTTCCTTTGTTCAACAAAATTCTTATAATTCCCTCCCCCTGCATCCTGACCCACCACCTCTATTATTGAAAAAATATTTTTTTTTCCAAATGTTACATTCTATAGAATGCTTGTATAACACATTGTTGACTCTTAACAGCATACTGATTTTCAGAAATTCTTTTTCTCAAACTTCTTGTGGTCATTCCCACATAAAAATCTGGACATACTGAGCACAATGCTATGTACACTAACCCTGTAGCCCTACAGTCAAACCTACCTGGGACTAAAATAGTGCATTCTAAGTGTGTTAGTGAAATATATGGACCTTCATGTATAAATCTACATGCTTTACCCACCAAACATTTAGTCATACCTGAACTTCTCTGGGATGGAAGGGACCCTAAATCACTTTTCCTTTTTTCTAACATTTGTTTAATACTCTTGTTTTCCTTGTATACAGAATTTGGGTTATCACCTAAAAATTTGGCAACATCCCCATTTCCTGAAATTTCCTTCCAATTGTCACATATCACGTTACATATAGCATGATTGTCTGTGCTCATATCCAAGCAAAATCTAGGTCCTTCTTGACACTTTACCTTACTTCCAAATGTACTGCCATGATTACTCATGTTCTTTTTAACAAACCCCTTTAATAAATTAGGGGGAAATTCAATGTCTCATTTAGAAATAATTTCTTGGGCTGCTCCATTCAGCAATTCACTAGGGTATCCCCTTTCCAAAAATAGATCATGTTTAACTTCACTTCGGTAAAAAAATCACTATTCACTACTGTCATACGAGATGTTCTAATAAACTGACCATGTGGAATATTCTTTTTCATAAACACAGGGTGGCTGCTTTTAAAATGTACATAACTATTACAAAACATGTTCTTTTGATGAATGTAACTGATAAATGTACTTGTGTTTATGTCCCACCTTAAATCGACATCTAAAAAGGACACCTTAGAGACTTGCTCTCCTAAAATAAACTTAAAAATTTAGTACTCTGGTTTAAGGTGTCTACAAAATTTAAAATATCAAAATCCTCCTCCTTTACAATAAAAAACAACTCATCAACAAACCTTCTATAAAAAATGGGTAAAATTTGTAAATCCCCCCATCCTAATACCAAATTTGCGTAGGTGGGTCCTACCATAACCCCCATTGCAATTTCATTTATTTGTTTATAGAAATGGTTGTTGAACATGAAATAACTATTTTCCCATAACGACTCTAATAGCGACATATAAGCAACAATGTTGCTGTTTTTACTTTAGTATATTTACCTAAAAAACATCTTATGTATTCCACACCACTTTCCTGTGGAATACAAGTGAAAAACGAAACATCTACTATAAACATCATGAATTTTTCTCCTGTATGGCTAGAATTTAAAGAAAACAACCTCATTTTGTCCAAAAAATCCCAAGAATCTGCAATGTACAAAGACAACTTTTATACCAAGAGAGTCAAACTGTAGTCCAAGAACAATGAAATGCACTCAGTACTACTTTCTGGGGCTGAAATAGTAGGCTTAAATGTGGGGGTTGGTCCTGTTTTTGTGAAGTTTTGGTATGCCAAACAGGACCCCTACTTTAGGACTTTCAACGTGCAAGAATTCAAAAACGTTGTTACTAATTTGACCATTCATAAGTAAGTCATATAATATACTATGAATGGTTCCATAACTTCTTGAAATTTCACATTTAGTAACACTTCTATATTCATCTTCATTTTTCAACAGATTTTCAATTGCTTCGTTGAAGTCCTTGTTATTCATGATAACTATCCCACCCCCCCTTGTCGGCTTTCATAAACCGTAGATCCCTTTTACTGGTTAGTTCATACAAAGCTTTTTTCTCACTTGAATTCAAATTAAAATAAGCGTTTGTACTCTTTTCATTCAAACATTTCCTAATATCATTTTCACAATAAATTTCAAATACTTTTACTGTATACACCGGACTAGGATTAAATCTCGAAGGTTTTGAAAGCACATTATTAAATCCAACATAATTTAATATACATTTTAAATTTAACTTGCAAGTATATCATTTCAACTCTATCAAGGTCTTAATGATGCTGACTCTTATACTAGGCTGAAAATTCAAACCAAGCTGTAATATCTTTTCATGTTCAAAAGTCAAACACTAAAATTCTGGAACTTACAACATGGTCAAAAGTCTCTTATTTTCTGTTTCTGCTCCTTCCTCTGCTCTGAGTCTGGTACCCATTGCTTCTACTTTGATTTTTGTTCACAGTACCTGAATAATCTCCTGTAAAAAAATACTTTTTACTGTTTTTGTTGTTTTTTACACCTCGAAAGGTTGAAGTATCCATGGGTGCCTGGTCACCTTTTTCGTTGGATGCTAAGTCTGCCGCTGGACTGTTGACCCTCCACCTTACTATTTGCTGACTGAATTCATTTCCTCCTGGTGTTCACAGTAAATTTAAAGGGATTGTGGCATTAGAAGATACCTTAATAGTCTCTTTGTGAACTTCTACTGCCACATGATTGTGAGCATTGTTACTGTTGGATAAAACCTTCATTTCATTTTTGAATCCATTACCAGGTTTATTAACCACAGGAATGAAATCATCATAAGCAGCACCAGCCCCATGCACTGCTGTATCTCTAGTGACATTCCTTGTTTTATGATGAACAGTTGTTTTTTTTTCAGATTTCTCCACATTCTCCAAAACCTGATGATAATCAGAGACCAGTTCATCACAGTTACTTATCTATTTATCTCCATACTCTTCACCGATCTTGGATGGGAAGAGTAGACTGTAGGAGTTTGTGACACGTGGTACTACATAGTTTTGTTTTATATCTTTGTACATTTCTGTGATTACTTCAGTTACTTCTGAATTATTATACAGCAGCAGAAAAATGCTCAGACTAGACTATTGGGAGAAGTACTGCTTAACAGTTGTATCCGTCATTCTTTTCTACATTTGTGTGATTAGTTCAGTTGCTTTTGAACTGTATTGCAGTAGAATTCACAAAGTGTCAATAAAAAAATGCTCATATGTGAAATACTTGTATACATCCCTTTGATTCAGAAAAGCTTACCGTATTGTAAAAGCTTTAGCTCTGAACATTTCTTCAGAGCAGTAAACCTGAGTGATTCATGAACCACTCTCCTGTTACATCCATACACAGGTATCGGCTACACCTAGGGCAGTCATCGCATTGAGGAAATTGCATGCAAACGCAGCAACTAAGATGAGTGACTTGCCATACGCACTCTGCCAAAAATAGCAGCAGCAGCATATCATGGTAGAGAATTGCTTTACTGAGGCATTTTGATCACAAGGAGAAAAAAGTGTGCTTAGTTTTTTTGTCAACGTGCACACATTCCTTCCCATGGAAAGGATTACAACCCATAGTAACTACTGCTAGGTAACATAAAAAGAAGTTATGTAACTGCCATAACGTTCCATGTTAGTTGTCTTCATTTCACCTTCTTTCTTACTTGTTGGGATCGGAGCCGATCCTCGGCTCTGACTCAGCCATCTTCTATAGCTTGAGAGCTGTTTACTGGCTCGAGGCTACCCCTTATCCCATGATGCCTAGCGCTAGCTACCCAGATCTCGTTTGTAATAGCTAACCCCAGACATAGCCAGAGAATCAACCTGTCCAAACAAACAGGTTGAGCAAACCTGTAATACTCTCTCAGTCAGTATAGGAAACAAACCAGAGAAAACTCAGCCAGTGAAACCAGAACTCCTCTCGGTCCAATAGGACAGGGGGACGGAGGGTGGGATGCAAGAAAGAAGACGACATGAAGACAACTAACATGGAATGTTATGGTAGGTACATAACTTCTTTATGTTAAGTTGTCTATCTTGCCTTCGTTTCTTGCTTGTTGGAACAGCGTCCCTAACACCTACGATCCTGGGTGGCACATTGGAACAGACTCTTCAGAACAGTGGAACCAAAGTTAGATCTACTCCTGGAGACCATGTCTAACTTGTAATGAGAAACAAAGGCATGAGGATTTGCCCACGTGGCAGCGGCACAGATAGAGTCCAAGGGCAGCCTAATCTGGAAGGCTACAGAGGTGGCCAAAGCCCTAGTAGAATGACCTTTCAGTTTGATAGACAACTCTTTGTTTCTTAGTTGATAGATGAAGGTAATAATGTGAGACAACCACCTGGACAGGGTCACTTTGGAAACTGGAGGACCCTGTTTGCCCCTAGCATAGGAAAGGAAAAGTTGGTCCGACTTTCTTATATCCTTCGTTCTATGCAGGTAAAAATGCAATTGTCTATGAGCATCCAATTGGTGTAGTTTGTATTCTGCCTTGTTGGTGTGGTTAGGGAAAAACACAAGGAGGTCTATAGATTGGTTTAGATTATTCTCCAAGCAGACTTTTGGAAGGAAGGAGGGATTAGTTCTCAGAGCAACCCTGTCCTTATGAAAAACTAAATAAGGAGGATGAACACTCAGTGCATGAAGCTCCGAGACATGTCTGGCTGAGGTAATAGCTACCAGAAAGAGAGTTTTCCAAGATAGGAACTTAATGAAGCAGGATGCATCCGGTTCAAAAAGGGGCATGATCAAGGAGGCTAGTACCAAATTAAGGTCCCAAGGAGGAGGGGGATCTCTTACTGGGGGCCTAAGGAGAGTAGTCCCTCTGAGAAAGGCTTTACACAGCTTGCTGGAGTGTTTGGAGGGATTGATGCAGCTCTCCTGATTGATGAATCAATAGGTCTGGAATAGGATCCAGAGTCCAGGGCTGCTCGATGAGGTAACAGTGCAGGAACGGAAACCATATCTGTCGAGGCCAGTAGGGGGCAATGAAAATAATTTTGCAACCCAATGGAATAGCTTTCTGTATGAGTTTGGGTATAAGAGGGAACAGAGGGAAGGCATAAAGAAGTCCCTGAGGCCAATCGTGGACTAGAGCGTCTCTGGGAAGGTGATCTGGAAGTGGTAAAAGGGAGAAGTAGTTGCTGCATTTGGTGTTGAAGGGGGTGGCAAACAGATCATAGCAAGACTGTCCCCATTTGTGGAAGATCAGATCCGCAACTACCTGATTCAGGGACCACTCGTGAGGCATGAGAATAGCTCTGCTGAGCCTGTCCACTATGACGTTGGACTTCCCAGAGATGTGCATCGCAATCAGAAATCATTGCGATGAAATCGCCCACTGCCAGAGTCTGAGTGCTTCTCGACATAGGGGGTAGGACCTGGTTCCACCCTGCTTGTTGATGTACCACACCACTGACTTGTTGTCTGTTTGAATTGCAATGGTCCCAGAAGGGAGAGAGTCCTGAAGGGCTTGCAACGCTAGGAGCACGGCTCTCATCTCCAAGACATTTATGTGCAGATGGTACTCGTGAGGCTGCCAAGTGCCTTGGACTGTCCTGCCCTGATAATGCTCCCCCCACCCTATCAGTGAGGCATCCATGGTCACTGTGGCAACCGGAGGGGACTGAATGAAGGGTCTGCCCTGAGTCACTAGAGGGGAAACCATCCACCAGGAAAGGTGTCTTTTGCATGCTTCTGTAATCATGATCATATGAGACATGGGGAGCTGTTGGAAGGACCACTGTGTGAATAGAAGCCACTGAAGGATTCTCATGTGAAAACAGGCCAGAGGTATCAGAAGAAATGCCGCTGCCATAGAGCCTAGAGTTTGAAGGACATACCTGACTTGTACCCTTTTGCACTGCATGAGGAATTGAACCTGCTGGCGAATTGTGGACACCCCGTCCAAAGGTAGCTTTGCGTACATGCTCCTTGTGTCTAAGTCTGCTCCTATATAAGTAATAGATTGACAGGGCAATAAGGCAGATTTTTTGAAATTTATAGTAATGCCTAGCTGAGAGCAAATTGAAATTGTGTAGTCCCTGGCTTGAAGAAGTTGATGCCTGGTAGTAGCAGTTAGGAGCCAGTCGTCTAGATATGGAAACACCTGGAATCCTTGATGCCTCAGGTGAGCCGTGACCACTGCCATACATTTGGTGAACACCCTGGGGATGTGGTGAGACCAAAGGGCAGAGCTCTGAACTGATAATGACTGGCTCCCAGCCGGAAGCGAAGGTACCTCCTGGAGCGTCTGTCCATCTTGATATGATAGTACGCATCCTGGAGATCCATGGAGCACATCCAATTGTTCTGACCCAGAAAGGGTAAAATGGACTGTAGTGTGACCATCCGAAACTTTGTTCTTTGAACAGACTTGTTCAGTCTGCTGAGATCCAAAATAGGTCTCCAGTCCCGTCTTTTTTGGTACCAAAAAGAACCTTGAGTAAGTTCCGGATCCATATTGGTCTGCCGGGACTTCCTGGATGACTCTTATTTCTAGCAGTTTTGAAACTTCTATAATTGCTTGGTCCCTCAGATTGGGTGGAACATCTGGGGGGGCTTGCACGACGGTAAAGAGGGATGAAAGAATGGGATTCTGTAAGCTCCAGATATGATTGAATGTACCCATTTGTCTTGCAATAGGTTTAGTGAGGTCTTTGGTTACATTGAAAGTCTTCACCTGACTGCCTCCAGAGGCAGACAGTCGGGCAACACTTCAGGGATGTTGGAAGGGCTTGTCAGAGAAAGATTCTCTGCTGCCCTGATTCTGCGGACCCCCTCTGCCATGAGAGTGGCATTTGTTGTTATTATTATTTCCTCCTCTGCCCCTGGAGGAAAAATCACCACATGTGTCAGGCGAAGCTCCCTGGGATTTGCAAAACCACATTTTCCCACTCTTCTGACCCTTGGGGTATGGTCTGGAAGGAGTGGAAAAATGGACTCCCATGGCAAAGAGAGTCTTGCCTTCCTGCTCACACCTAGTGAGAGTGTCTTTCACCTGTGGTCCAAAAAGAAAGGAACCGTCAAAGGGAGTGTTGGTGAATGACACTCTAAAGGGTTCCGCAAAGTTACCCAGCTGCATCCATGCATGTCTCCGAAGTGCCACACCTGTACCCGTGGCTCTACTCGCACCATCGGCTGCATAGGAAATGAGCCTCATGGAGGAGTTGACTACTGAGTTAAGGGTTGCCAGCTGAGAAGCCACTTTAGCCTGAGCCTCTTCAGCTGATGGATCCTGAAGGGTATCTCCGAGCTCTTTCAGGAGATCCCTCTGAAGCCTGGTGAAATGGTATAAGTAGTTCAGTGACCTCATGGAGAAGGTCGCTGAAGCAAACATTCACTTCCTGTATCTGTCCATGGTTCTGGACTCCTTGTTAGGAGGATGGACAGAGGAAGAAGTTTCCGCTAACTCCTTTTTAGTGGCTGCTGCTACCACCATGGCATCCACGGGAACACCCTTAGCAAGGAACTGCCTTTCCAGGGGAGCAGTGATAAACTTACTTGGCCTCCTTGGGGTTGGTTCCACTGTATCCAGGGCTGACCAAGCCCTTCGAGTCACCAATGACATTAGTGGATCGAAGGGTGGAGAAACCCAGGAGGTGGAGGGCCTGGAACCGAATGTATCCAGGAATACAGATTCATCCTCGGTAGGGGCAAGGGTATTCCAGTTCCCCCTCTGTTTAAGCATTTCTAGGATGTCCACAAAGGAAACATCTTCAGAGGGGGATCTCGGGGACCCTTCCAATTCATCCAAATCCATATCCGAAGTGCAGACTCAGGGGAGTCAATGTGCTTCCTCTTGCACTTCTTCTTCTGAGGGGGCTCCTCTGAATGATCAGGGGAGGCCTCGGAGGAAGAGGAAACACCCAATGTGGTGGTCTGGAGCGCTGGTTCCCCATGCTTGGGGTCTGGAGGAGGGACAGAGGTTGACGCAGGCATTATGGGGGACGGAGCCAGTGAGGTCAAAAGTGGAGCTGACTGGGAGGCCAGCACACTCCTCATGACATTGAAGGCGTCCCTGCCATGATGCAGAGAAGGCTCCAAAGATAGACCGGAATCTTCCTCCTCACCAAGAGAGTTGGCTCCGAGGCCAATGTAGGAGCCGAGCTCACCTGCGCCAATGCTCCGAGAGGGAGAGCGGGGTCGGACAAGTGTCTGATGCCACTCACCCCCTTGGAGCCGACGAGGGAGTCACGGCACCCAGATCCCTCGACAGAAGGCACCATCAATGGGATCAGAGCCGATGATGGATCCGAAGGAGGAATCGTAATCAGAGCCAATGTTTCCACGACTCGAACCCCAATAAACTCTGGCTCCGAGCTCAATGGAGTCGGAGGAGGAACATCGATAGAAATGGACGGAGCTGACACCTGATAAGGAGGGCTAGACAACATTTTGGCAGGTGGCTGCGACTTCAACAACCTAGTGACCACTCTCTCCACATCACGGTCTGAGAGCCTAGAGGACCGAAAAAAATGTGAAGATCTATGACTATGGTCACTCTGCAAAAGGGGAGACCGAGGAGCCGAATGAATAGAGTCTAGTGAAGGGGACATCAGCCTTTTTTTGGTCCTTGATGGCTCCGAGGGTACTAGTGGAGCTGACAAAGAAGCAGTCTCCTTGGTTCCAGCTGGGATCGAAGAGGTAGTAGGCAAGATTGGGGCCAATGACGGCTCCGAGCTTTGAGCTGATGATTTGGCCGGTTTAGGGGATTTCACTGGCTGAGCCTTGGCCAGTGAATCCTGAGGCTTGAGAAGACCTCTCAAAATAAGTTTATTCTTGCGCTCCTGCAGAACTCTTGGGCTAAATGCATGGCAGATAGAACAAGAGTCCTGCAGGTGCACAGCGCCTAGGCAATAGACACAAGAAGTGTGCCCATCTGTCAGAGACATCTTCTGACAGCATGAGTCACACTTCTTGAATCCCGACACTTTAGCTTCTTTAGACATACCCTGTCATCAAAGAAGGAAATTACAACTCTAAATACTTAGGCCAACAGGCTAGCACACTAAGTACAAACAGAACACCAGCCTCAGTTACACTGAGACTACACAAAAAAGACCCAATAAAGTCGGGAAAATGAAAAAGGACAACACTACCACAAAAAAGCAATATAAGATTGTATATATATATATATATATATATATATATATATATATATATATATATATATATATTTTTTTTTTTTTTAAAACTAGGGAGCCTCTAACTCAAATGGCTACCTAACCAAAGACTAAACACAACTACAGGAGTGGGGGGGGGGGGGACTCTCTAATTTAAACGAGTTCTAAGGGGAGGAAACAACTACCATACACTAGCTAAATCTACTAGTTATCGCTATAAAATATCACAACAATTATATATAACAAGAGATACCTAAAAAAAAACCCTAATCTGACACAAAAAAGGCAGATTAATAAAGTTATACAAGCCTGAGCCAGTAACCATGAACCTCGCAGCTGAAGCAGCAAACGAGATCTGGGTAGCTAGCACTAGGCATCATGGGATAAGGGGTAGCCTCGAGCCAGTAAACAGCTCTCGAGCTATAGAAGATCCTCGGCTCCGATCCCAACAAGCAAGAAATTAAGGCGAGATAGACAACTTAACATAAGTCTGTGTGTGTGTGTGTGTGTGTGTGTGTGTGTGTGTGTGTGTGTGTGTGTGTGTGTGTGCGTGTGTGTGTGTGTATGTGTGTGTGTGTGTGTGCGCGTGTGTGTGTTTTGGTTGGTACCTGTGAGCCATGATGCAAAGGCAGTAGGGGAACTCTAGACAAGTCAACAATTAAAGTGCAGTGTTTGCTTCAGAGGCACGGTAATTAACCGCTAATGATGTTTTTCTCTGTGCACCTTTACCATTCATCTGAATTAGAGATTTTCATCATCAAGCTAACTAGCAGTCTCAAGGTTAGACAATTAGTGCTGGTGATGATAATATCTTTGAATCCCATTACGTGTTCCATAATCTTAATTTTCTGTTTTTTTCTTTAGTTTTCAAAAGTCTCAGTAGGATATTTGATAAACGACTAACATGAACAATGACGTTCTCTGAGAGTAATATTGAGAGTCTGTCCATCGTAAGTCATTTGTTGAATGTCTGTAGTAGACTCACTGTGTGAAATTATCATTACACATTTAATACAAATTAAATCTAAAGGAAACAACAGAGCACTGTCACAATATTTGTGGTCAGCATGGCACAGTAGCTGAAACTCAATAAAAAATCATATGCTTTGAATATGAAGACAGAAATAAAGGGTACTGATATCCTGAAGGTACAAACATTAGTTTGGGAAAATAAAGACAACTTACAAATATTTAAGCCTTGAAGTTTGACTTTTACATGAAATAGTATAAAATTGAGATTGGAAGAATTATTTTTTAACAATTCAATCATTTTCCACAGCTGTGAAGAAATTGTAGTCTCTGTTAACCTGCCTCACCAGAATGGTGATGTTAACATCTGATGGACAATCCAGTATAAATGACAAAAATAATGCTTCAACATTAGTCAGCAAATGTCCACCTCCTTTAGTAAAAAAGTTCTATGTTAAACACAATGAAGACTTTAGAAATGACTTTTTTTTCAAGGAAATATGTATATACTCATACACATTGTGATATTACAAAGAACATTATATTCCACAGGTTCTCAGGAAGAACACTGAATGTAGAAAAATTGCTCATGTCTGCAGCTGTTATTAAATAGCCTCTTGCTAGGTCCTGAGGCTCAATGGTTTTGAATCCACTCTGTGGTCAGGGGATATATTTCTACCTGTGATGTGTTGCTGCTATATTCTGAAGCAAGTGCTAATGAAACTAGGGATCCTGTTGCAAAACACTGCAATAAGACACTGACCCAGATTTGAATAACCTATTACTCTAGCAATCTTCAATAATATGCATGACGGGATGGCAGCGTTTCAAAGATCTTTCATAACACTGTCTTAGCAGGAAAAGAGCTGTTCAAGCTGCCAAAGCTATGATGACATTAAACAGAAAGCGACATCTGCGGGTCATGATTGACTGAAACAAAACTGTAGAGTTACTTGTAAGATGAATTCTTACAATAAAAGCGAAGATGTACTTTAGCAATCTATTATGAGACTGACACCCCCTACTCCAGCATTGATTTTACCTCTAATTTAATTTTGTTTAGGCTTCCTTTGATTCTGAAGCAGCAACAAACTCCAGGTTTGAATGTGGTATGTCTTACATAAAGTAACTGCATAAAAAGTATGACTCATTTCAATTAGTAATATAGGATCACACGTGCTAATAATGTATAGAGTTATACTTCTGTGCATCGGTACTAAAAGGATAGCTCAGTTTTACAGAAATGCATTCCTTATAAGTTACAGTCTGCCTTCCTAAAGAAATTCTCAGAACTGCCTTATGGATGAGAACATACAGACAGTTACATAGATGAACATGACCATGCATGCATACATACAAGATATACAGTGGGGATCTTAAAAAAAATCAGTTCTCCTCCAGACAGAAGTTTAATCTTTTGTGAGTGGTAAAGACACAAGTGAGTTCCTAAAACTATACAAGGATGACATTCCAAAATTTTCATTGTCCTTATTTCATATTACTTTTACACAGCACCTTTTAGATGCATCCATATTATGACATATTTGTCAAAAAGCAGTGTGTGTGTGACATATTGGTCTCTTTTTAAATAATCATTAAAAAAGTTTCAAAACTTATATGTAAATTAAGCAGCTTTCATTTTGTAGGCTACTAATTATCAATGATTTCTATACTTGTACTGTCCTTCCATCTGGTTTTATCATGGAGTTGCACACAGTCGTTTCTTCTGAAATGTGTATTTTTCTGATTTACAAAATAGATGCTGGGCATATACATTTTTTAACGTGAATTGTTTTGATTATGATGTAATTTTCAACAGGGGTGTAGCAAGCAAATTCCATTTCGTACACGCAAGCTCTTAGTTCTATGCCCTTAGACACCTATCACTTAAAAATGGACACATCTTTCAAAATGCTGCCCCCCCAAAGCACTTAATAAACATAAGTAACATTTTTAGATATTGTTTTTAAATGAGTGATACTGCACTTGTTGTTGAAGGCATTCATTTACACAATTGTAGACATAATATGGCCTTAAAAATATCCATGTTGATGTGAGGTTCAGAAAAAAATGTACTCAGCAGAGTACAAAGGGTATGCCTGGCTATACCCTTGGTTATCAATGAGATGGATTTGAGACATTCTGCAGCCCATGCTTTAGCTCTTAGGAGCCCAATGGAGGATTTGCTAAGACGTTCTTTAGAGAATGTAACAGTGCGGTACAACTAAGCATAAACAAAATTAGCAGTGCAGTAGTTGTGTAGAAGAGTGAGGATAAGAAGTAAAAAACAAATGACACAGTACTGGGCAGAGGTCATGCACACATCTCAGGGAATCCTGTAAACAAGCTTTACTTGAATGCACAGGTTTACATGTTTTGCCTACATGTGCCAACTACCTGCAAAATATGTGACAAGATTGTGACAGTAAAATAATATATATTTGTTAGGTAAGGCAACGTGAAAACAAACATGGTAAAACAGACAAAGAAAGAAAAGATATGGCAACATTCAGTTTGGTTCACTGCAAGCTATATAACGTTTACCATGAAAGCAGGTGTACTAATAATGTGACATGTAACTAGGTCATGCAGGAATGCAGTTACCCCATAATGTGTCTGGCAGAACATGTGCAGGTTGGCATACAGTGACTATATAACAGGACAGATGCCGTCTAGGGTTGATGATCATATATACAGCTGTTCAGACTACAGACATGTATATAACCTTCTGAAGTTCACCACTGATGGAAACATATGTTCTTTTGGGATACACAGAAGCTGTGGGCAATAATGGTAGGTTATCAAGCACAATAATTTAGATGAACACATGGAACTATGTATTACTTGTTTTGAAGACATACATCTCCCAGATCACTTATGGCTATATGTGTGAACATACAAACGAATGGGTCTGCTCAGGTATACCGACTATGTAGTTCCAACAGCTACTCTCCTGAGGATGAGGATACTGTTACTCAATAAATCATTAAGGGATGTATAAATAAATGTAGTGCAGCAGAAGGTGTTTTTCATTAAGAATCACCTCCAAGTCTACACAGATTTGGAGAAAATGAAACCCATGTAACCTCCTGCAAAAATTCAGTATACTTGACTATTTTTTCCAGAATATATGTCAGTCAGGTGAGGTGCCAGGACCATGAGGTCAGTAGGTCAGGTAGTGAGAAGTCTGACTTCAGTAATACAGGGTAGACCCAGATTAACTACATGCAGTCTTAAGGGCTGTCATTGAAAATCGTTCAAGGAAGTATCAGCACACATTGTCATAACAGAGATATGTTGTCACCACTTGGTATGCAGCAGTGAAGCAATTATAGGTTCATAGGTAGGTACTAGGCTATTGGCCCTAGGGCCGATATAAGCCTAGCCAAAAAGGTACCCTGGCTTTCACCACCCAAGAAAATTATTTTTCTGTGCCCCTGTCGAGCAGAGTCACAGAAGTGATCCCCAGGGTGAATTTCCTACTTCCCATCCAATCATCAAGATTTTTCTTGAGGAGTGCTAATGAGGAGCTTTGCTTGATATAGATAGGTAGTTTGTTCCAGAGTATGGGAAGTCTCTGGGACAGGAATCTAGCCCTCCAGCATGTTCTGTTTATTGTGGTGACAAGGTTTAAGTCCCTAAAGCGTGTAGCTTGGAGGGATTGGGGTTTCTTTAAGTGAAGCATGTCCAACAGCTCTGGGTTTGACATAGCTTTGTATGTTAGGCAGAGATCACCTCTGAGTAGGCAATATGCAACAGAGTAAAGCTGGAGTTTTTTGAGACAGTCTGCGTAGGTCATCTGTTTGAGGCTGGTAATCCTCTTTGTGAGGTATTTCTGTGGCCTTTCCAGTTGTTGTAGATGTCTTGTGAGGTACATACCAAAAGGGGCACTGTATTTTATAATGGGTCTAATAAGTGATGAGTAGAGGGGAACAATGACCTCTTTTTTCCTGAATGAGAAACCTTTTGTGATGAGGTGTGCCACATAGAAGGATTTCCTGACTACTGTGGCAATGTGATTATCAAAGGAAAGGCTGCTGTCCACCTGTGTCCCAAGGTCTCTTATCACACTTTCGGTGTTAAGTAGATTACTATCTATGTGGTAGCTCATGGGTACAGAGTTTTTACCAAAGGGGATGACAATGCACTTTTTGGCACTGAGCTTGAGGCCATGGCTTTGACACCAGGCATCTGTCTCAGTGAGGCCCTTCTGTAGGATGTCCACATTGTTAGGAGTTTCGATTATGGCTCTTAGTTTGCAGTCATCTGTGAACTTCATTAGTTAAAGACCTTCTGTGTTAGCCTGTACTTCAGAAAAGTAGATACCAAACAGGAGAGGACCCAGGACTGAACCCTGTGGTACTCTACTTGTCACTGGTCTGAAGTCAGATTTGGAGTCTGCTACTTTCACACTGTGGGTTCTGTCAGTGAGCCAGTTGGCAACCCATCTTGTGACAGGGATTTATACCTAGTTTAGTGAGATTATCTATAATCCCAGAGTGGGGGATGGTGTCAAAAGCCTTGGCGAGATCTAGATAGGCTGAATGAACCACCTTACCCTCGTCTACGGCTTTAGTGACTGCTTCAAAGAAGTCTATCAGGTTTAGGAGACATGATCTCCCTTTTACAAACCCGAACTGGGTGGGGTCCAGAGTTTGAAGATTACCAATGTCTTTGTTTATAAGTTCCATGATGATACATTCCATGGCCTTGCAGACCAGGCTCATTAGGCTAATGGGGCGGTAATTCTCGGGGTCCGTGGTGGCTCCCCCTTTGTGGAGTGGGATAACCATTGCCGTACACCATTCAGTGGGCACAAAGCCTGAGGTGAGGCTATGATTGAACATGATGCTTAGGTGGAGTGCCAGTTCATTCTGTAGTTCATGTAGAACACAGCCTGGGGTGTTGTTAGGTCCCATGGATGCTGTATTCTTGGCTTTGGAGAGTGTGTTTTTTACCTGTGCAGCCATGATTACAGGAACTTTGCATTCTTCCAGTACAGAGATGAGCCCTTTAGGGGGGGTGAGAGGGGGTAAAGTTAGCAATGAACCTATCTGCCAGGATGTTGGCAATATCAGTTGGTTCTGTATATTTAGTGCCATTGTGCTGTAACTCAGAGCAGAACTGAGTGTTGCCATTGAGATTCTTCACATAGCTATAGAATGCTTTGTGGTTGTCTTTAGAATAAGTGGCAATTTTGTTTTCGTACCTAACTAGTTTTGGAGGATTTTATGAGGGATATCAGCTTCCTACTGAGGCTGACCAGGGAGTTCCTCCAATCATGGGATTTTACTCTTTTTTACAACAGTTTCTTTCTTCTGTCGTAGAGTTTGTTTATGGCAGGGGACCACTAGACTGGCTTTCTTTTTTTGGAGGATAGCATGTTGGTTCTGTTAAGGATAGTACGATCCATGCACTCGTGTAAGTGCTTATAAAATGTATTTGTGTAGGATTCAGCAGTCATACCTCTATTGTCCATCTGCATGGGTGTTGCAAAGTTTGCAACTTCTGTCTTAAGAAGTGTGAAGTTGGCTTTGGAGAAATTATTTACAGTGGTTTCCCTAATGGGGGTTGGGGGTGGGATATGGATGTCTAGGGTGATTAGCTTGTGGTCGGATCTGCCCAACGAGGAACTGACCTCTGGTGTGGAACACCGTCCTCCCATGTTGGTAATGACCAAGTCAAGGATATTGCTGCCCCTGGTGAGGGTGTGGATAAGTTGATCCAAGGCAATGAATTTATGAATTCCAGAAAACATTGAGTAAAAGAGTTGGTACATGTGTAGTTTTCCCAGTTAATGGTTGGGTAGTTGAAATCACCAATTATTAGCATGTTGGGTTGTACCCTAATATTTTCCAGTGTATCAAGAAATGAGGAGTGGGAATCCTGGGGCATGGTGGGGGATCTGTAGCAAGTTACAGTTTGGATTGCTGTCTTGCCCAGAGTTAGTTGCACTTAGATAATCTCGGATGCATTATGCTGAGCAACTAGCCTGGAGGTGTGGATATCCTTAATGAATATGGACATGCCTCTGCCTTTAGTGTTTCAGTCCAGGTTAGGTGGCCGAAAGGTGTGGTATGAATTATAGCCTGGTAATGCAGGAGTGTTGTCTGGAGCCTTGAACCAGGTCTCTGTCACTGCACAGATGTCGATATTCTCCATTTTAAGGAGTGCCTCGAGTGAATGCATTTTGAGGTTTAGACTTCTAGCATTGAGTAGCATCACCCTCAGATTTTGCTTGCTTGTACCTGTTACGGTGTTGAATTTGTCATTTGAACCTTGCCTATAAAAGGCATTATAGGGGTGGCAAGAGCCTTAGCCAGTGTCTGGGATCCCAAGGGCAACAGGTGCAGGCCATCTCTGACAAAGCATCATGGTCGGTCGATCATGTCATCCCAGGCAGACAGATACTGGATCCCCTTAGAATAACACCAGAAGCTTAGCCAATTGTTGAAGTCAATCATTTTGTCCTTGTACTGTGGTATCATTCTGGGTGATGGCAGGATGATACTCAGGGCTAGGGTCATACCTACCTGGGCTACAAGATCGGAGAACTCCTCCTTTTCATGTAGTCCAGGCAGGTTCATCTCAGGTCATTCACACCAACATGGACAATGACAGAATCATATTTTGCCTGTTGTGGAGTGACCTGAGTGCGTGCATTATGTGGCGGATCCTGACACGCAAAGGTAGCTGACAGTAACTTTCTCCTTGTTTAGCCCGGTGAGTGGAACATCAGTGTGCCTTACTATAGAGTCACCTATGAGTAGAGTGTTGGGTATGCTGTTATACCTTATGGGCTGTAGTTGAGTGGCACACTGAGTTTGTGGGCTATGTGTCATTTGGGCTGTGTTGGGAGTGGAGGTTGCTTGAGTTTCTGCTTTGGAGGTCTCTGTTGCTTGAACAGATTTATTGAGAGCCTCCGTGAATGTAGGTGTGTGTTTTGTGTTTCTATGTGTGTGTTTTGGTGGTGTAAGTTTTGAGGGACTATGTGATGAGTGTGGTGTGGTGCAAGTGTTTACCTTCTCATCTTGACTGTCTAGTCCAGTCTTGGGTGAAGAGAGCTTTGCTTCCAGTTTGTCTATATAAGTGCATCTCTCACAGGTTGTAGTGCTGGGTGGTAGGGGGAGAGGGTTGTCGGTGTACGTGAGGCAATTGCTGCATTGCCCCAAGATGCCCAGATTCATCAGGTAGACAGGAGTAAACACCGGGAGCTAACCCTTAGACATGCCTGGATAGGTGCTTATTTATTAAGTACTAAAAACTGTTTTCCTCTAGACAAGTGAGGAAAGTTGAGTTCTGTAGTAATTTCTTGCTTATTTAGTGCTTACAATGAGTTCTGAACAAGTGCTGAACTCAAAGAAACAGAGTTGAGTGCTAAAACTAAAAAACTGGCTAATTCTAAGTGAAAATTTGAAGAGCAGACTTTATGGCGCCTGGAATAGTTTAACCCTAGCTAAGCGGCGATGCCTAAAGTGTATTTTCTTTAATATAACAGTAGCAAATGAGCAAACTGATTTAAACAAATGAACCAATTAACCAGTCAAAAGCTAAAAATGGAGCCCTGTTCCAGCAGTCTTTGATCAGACAAGTTCTAACTGCATACTCCTGCCACTAGGCTGCAGGGGAACCTTCTCCAAAAAAGATGGTCTGGATTAGCGCTCAAGTTATACAAACAAAGCTGGATTCAGCAGGTCTGAATTTAGTCTATGCTACACCAAACAAGGCGTACCAATTTCAGAAATAAATAGTTCAAATAAGCAGGCACAATAAGCCTTTAACCAGAAACTCCCTACTCAGAAGGGCAGAATCTACCCTCTCCTTCCACAAGAATGCAGACCACACCTTCTTAATGTAAAATAACTGGCCTGAAGCCCAAGTGCTTAACCCAGAACTAATACACTTTTAGAATAACAGACACTAAGTCTTCAATCAGCAACTCCCAACTTATAAGGATGTAAGCTACCTGTCCTGCCACAACAGTGCAGACCACAAACCTTTTTAATGTAAAACAACTGGTCTGAAGCCCAAGTCCTTCAAACAAAGGCTTAGAATAACAGTTACAGTTTAATCAGGCTACAAACAAGCAGTAATAAATGCAGCAGAATAAATGCAATTAAGTACTTTTAAGAACAGGCAGCAAAAGCAAAATAAAGTAATAAAGTAGGAAGAAACACAAATACAGTAAAAGCAGATGAATAAAGTACAATTTTTTTATATAACAATAGAAAATGAGCAAACTGATTTAAACAAATTACCCAAATAACTAGTAAAAAAGCTCAAAACTGAGCCCTGTTTCAGCAGTTTTCAATCAGACAAGTTCTAACTGCACATTCCTGCCACTAGGGTACAGGGGAACCTTCTCGAAAAAAGATGTTCTGGATTAGTGCTCAAGTTATACAAACAAAGTTAGATTCAGCATGCCTGAATCTGGTCTATGCTGCAGAAAACAAGGTGCACCAATTTTAGAAAGAAACAGTTCAAATAAGCAAGCACAATAAACCTTTAACCAGAAATTCCCAGCTCAGAAGGGCAGAATCTAGCCTCTCCTCCCATAAGAGTGCAGACCACAAACCTTCTTAATGAAAAATAACTGGCCTGAAGCCCAAGTGCTTAAACCAGAATAAATACACTATAAGAATAACAGACACTGAGCCTTCAATCAGCAATTCCCAACTTAAAAGAATGTACGCTACCTGTCCTGCCACAACAGTGCAGACAACAAACCTTCTTAATGTAAAACAACTGGTGTGAAGCCCAAGTGCTTAAACTAAATGGCTTAGAATAACAGTTACAATTTAATTAGGCTACTACCAAGCAGTAATACATGTAGCAGAATAAATACAATTGAGTACTTTTAAGAAGAGGCAAAAGCAAAGTAAAGTGCAATTTTTTTTGTAAAGTGCAGGAAGAGAGGAAGGAGGAGCAAAAGAAAAATTCAAGGTTAAGAACCTAAGTGAGTTGACCTTCTCAAATGTTCTCTCTGTATTAAGTAGAGTGAACACCAGACTGGGCGGGGTGTCCCAGATCAAATTTATAGTAGGGGCGGGCAACTGCAAAGCCACCAACTATAACAACACCACAAGAATAGGGTGGGAGGGAAGGGAAAAAAACAGTTTCAAGACAGATGAGAAACAGAAAACAATGCCAGAAAATATATAAACTAATTCAGTCAGGCAAAAAAACAATTCAGTCAGGCAAAAGTAACACAATGCAGAACTCTGAAAGGTTAAAATGCCAAGAAATATACTTATCAATCAGCGATATATTTCCAGATTGTTTGAGAATCATTCTTCAGCCAGAACACCAGGAGTTTCCAACAGTGTGAGATGAGAATTAATGAGAATAACAGCTCTGTTGTGTCATTGACACTAACAAGACAAATATCTTCAGTCTCCATGGCATCATTTATAATGGCTACAGTCACATGCATACAGCAGGCACAGTGACATATTTGCCCCATGCCACATGAAGATAAATCCTGATCTGATGTGATTGCTCCACAACAACAGTACTATATACAACATGCAACTTCATGTATTTAACAAAAGACGCAACAAGCAAGGCCAAAGAATAACTGGTAGTTGTGACCATGATCTACCAATATACATTCCTGTACTGATAATGATGCAGCCTAAGTGAACAACACAGCTATTAGAATGTATAGCATTTGGAAGGTGACATTATACACAGATGGAGTATATTCTGTGACCAACACCTACAAGTACTGCAACTACTGTGCATGCTGGCTCATGCGATCATTACATCTCTGTTGATACTGTTGTGTTTTGCTTGGAATATCTGTCTTAGCTGACAGCTTGCCCACTAGTTCATCTCTGGCCTCTGTTTTAAATGTTCCTTCATATACTTCATCTGGGTGGCAAAAACAGAATAAGATGGTATCCCCTGTTTAGGACGCATGTTGCTGTCAGCACAGCTTTTGTATCTATAGTGAAGAAATTTTCTTGCTAGATGTGATAAGCAATATATAGCACCTAGCTGATATGTGGCAATACCTTCCAGGTAACTCTTTATTGAATCCATGTAAAATGCAGTGTTAGGGACAAAGATCACATATACATAGATACGCACTAACATCAGTATAGCCATGCGAATCATTGTGCATGTATGTATATATGTATGTATCTATTTATTTATTTTATTTTATTTATTTTTTCCTTGTTAATTAGGTAAGCCCACAAGAAACATGTCTCGCTTCAGGGATGACCTGAAAGCAGTGTCTGATTGAGTGACTTGCTCAGACTTGTATAGCAGGCAAATGGAGGCCAATGAAGTAGACCCCTGAACTATAGAAAGAAGCTCATGAGCATCTCATATCCTTAATTATCTATATAAACTGATATTTACATTGGTTGATGGCCAGGATACACACGTACTTCAGAGCACTTTGACTGAAGAACTCACTAATCAAGGAATTCTGAAATACTCATTTTAGATGAACTTCACTAACAGTACATGGGGATGCTCAGTATACAAATGCGCAGTAAAAGTAATTAACATCTATGTTGGATTGCTAGCATATCAATTTTTCAGAAAAAACTAAACATTTTTTTTTGTTGGGGGGGGGGTGATACGTTCATATGCTTCTTCCTTCAATGACTACTTACAGAAATTATATATTAGAAAATAAACTATTAATACGTTTTAATCAACAGTTATGATAATAGCAATATTTCTAATAGTTTAGAATATGATGTCTGTGCCAGTGCTAGTCTAATGCTGCACCAGCAAATAACAATATTATAGATATCAGGACCTGAACGCTTTGCAAAAATTAGTAAACATCTGGCCTGGTATGGCACGTTCACAGCAAGGCTATGAAGGAACAGATAATTATGTACTACTGTTAACAGTGTGACTTGCATCATGTATTGAGTTGTTCCACGTGCTTCTAAAGTTTTGTGGCATGTGCAGTGTCAAGTGGCACAATGCCAAATGCAGGAACATCTTAATGCCAGAGAAAATGCAGTTCTCCTCTCGTAGCCATAACTGTTATACATTAGTGAGTAGGGTGGTGCCATCTGGGAAGAGTATGACCAGCTGTGGCAGGTCAGTGTGGTCAATGGCCTTGGGAGGGCTTTTCTGAAGTGCTAACACATGGTCAACAACACAACTGACTGCTGCTTAGTAAAAGATATAGGATGTCAGTGTAGCATGGAATGGAATAGGTGAGGGAGGGCCACCTATTAGTAAGTTTTCCGAGATAAAAGCCTTTCTAATATCTTTGTTCAGATCTGAGGTCTCCAGAGTCATCTCTGGTTGACATTTACTGTTGATGCAGTGGAGGAGGGTATAGGTCTCTCAAGATGATCATCTTGGTCAACTAAATGTTTTAAAATTTATATTATTTAGCACAGCTGTGTCCCAAACCTGCATTGATGTGTTCTGTAGCTAGTGCTCCCTTTATAAATGGCTCAGGCCTAGAGAATAGGTATGCATCTAGCCCAAGTCAACAGTCATAATTGTAGAGCTCACATCATTTTTTTACACCAAACGTTACAGGCAGGTTTATCACAATATCACTTATGCTAATACTGTATTGGTTGATGTTAATGCTCATACACTTTCTCACACAATATAGTGGCTAAGAATACTGATGTGCATTCCTATATCTATGACTGAGTGGGTGTGGCTGATGTAAACATTACTCAATCGTCTGACGATACTGCCTATGTCATAGCATTAGCCACTGAAAGTGCAGGCAAAGTCTGAATGGTTTTACAAAGACAAGGTGTGAGACCACTCTCCACCCTGGAACACGACACTAAGAGTATGACATTAATGGTGGTGGACTGAGATTTTTCTAAGCAGGGAAAACCTGCAGTTATTTCATCCAGCCATCATGACTCCCCAGTTCTACATCAGACTTGGGTAGGCCTCCAATCTAGCCATAACTTTGACTTACTGCCCATGTGTGTGCATATTAAACATATCCTCCAAAGTGCAGCAGTAATAAGGGTCACAGGGGTAAACCAGCCAGTTATGAGGAATGAACCCAGCCACAGCCTACTGCCTCCTATGTCATCTTGTAGTTGCAGAAAATGATTCAGATCACATATGAAAGAGCAATGCACATTATTGTCAGTGGATTCACTTCATTGTGTAGAGAGTGTATGCAAAAATTAAATTTAGATGCAACTTTGACTTATCTAGACACTAGCCAGAAAGAGAGAATGAGTTAATTTTCAGCATAGGATAACCTGACATGTTTTCAAGAGTTAAAGGTGCAGTTTTAAATGGTGTGGGCTTACAAATATAAATTCCCAAATATGAAATATTTCTTTGCAAAGGCACAGAGTGCTCTGGAGATGATAACTCATAGCTCTGGGGGTGATATCTTATCTTCACATGTTTTTGAGCGTATTTATTTGTGTATTTATCTATATAATTATTAATAAATATATACATAGGCAAATCCTTAGAGACACAAACTCAACTCATTGACCTAGCTGGTAAATAAACCTAATAGGCAGTACAGCATTTTTGACTTGATTCTTGGAAATATGGCCGCCTCTTGCACTACTCTGGTATCTCTTCACAAGTTAAGTCTGACTATAAACTTGTGACCTTCTCCTTTAAACTCCCAAAAGCTCCTACAAATCCCACTGAATATAATGAATACAGACATGCCAACCTCATTCTACTATGTGATGGAATATCAATATTAACTTATGACTGCACCTCTCCAGCATTTAATACAACAGAAAGATTCACTAAGAAAGTCTACACCCAGTTAAAAAGAAAAAAGAATAGATCTATTAGTCCATTCCAGAAACAAGTATCATAGAGTATTCAGAAACAAGCAACCTGGTGGACCACAATCATAAGGCTGGTCTTACAACAACCCAGATAATTACAGACCGATCAGCCTTACAAGTCTTCTCTGCAAAGCCATGTAATATATTATAAGTGACCTCATAAAATGTGATATTAAGAATCTTGACCCCCCCCCCAAAAAAAAAGTTTGGTGTTATGAAAGGCCAATCCTGTCAATTTAACTTGGTATATTTCTTCAAAAGAGTTATAAAAGTTGTAGGTTCTGGCCATGTAATGCATGCAGTGTACGTTTATCTGTCTAAGGCTTTTGATGCCATTCTCCAAGTTGGCATCATACAAAAGGTAAATGTTTTATGAATCAATCTTTTATTTTGTAAGATGGATAGAAAACTGTCTGTAAAACAGAAACCGTACTGTGAGTTTCAGGTGCTTCATTCAAAAGTATGAATGAGGAGAGATCTCTGTCCTGCTTACTGTGTCATTACAGACATGATTTTACTGGTCCTGCTGTTTCTCAACAGGTCCAGTATCTCCACCAGTACTAGAACCAGAAACCTAGATTTTCGCCGACAGATAAATAAAACATGATATAACCCAGCACCTCTCAATCTTGTGGAATAAACGTTCCCTGCATATGAAAGAGTGCAAGTCATTATCTTCTTTATAAACTTGATAACTAGACTGTAATCTACAAATTTACTAGAGGATTGACTGTGGTGGCTCTGCTGGGGTAAGGAGGTGCTGCCTAAGGGAAGGTATTGGCAAGATGGCAATGACCATGAAACTCAGTGGCCTTGGAATCTTTAAGCAATAATCCATGACTGTGTGTAGGTCTATCAGGATTTACCCGTGGCTGCTGTGGTTTGATCGACGAGGCTGCAGCCCGAGTGATTAAAGGATGTCAACTGTGGGTAAATCCTGATATACCCATAAACAGGAGTGGATTACTGCTATTATACAATTACATTATCTAAAAAATGAAATTGCTTACCTTTCTTAAATAATGTATTTGTATAATGGCTGTTTTTTCTTGTATTCCCTTATACTGAGGAGCTGCATATATGCATCGGATGTACGTTCCCATGCTTCCACAATACATCAGTGCAGGAGAACTTCAGTGGCCGAACTTTTATCTGTTGTTATATGCTCGATTTGCAATGGGCATGTTGGTTAGGCTGCCCAATTAGCATGTTCATTTTTGTATAATAATGAGCATTTAATGTATAATTATGAATCTATAAATCAGAACATATACAACATGCTAAGCACACAATCACAAAACGTATATAAAACAGATGTGTTTAAGAGATGTGCCCCAAAGTGTATGTTCAGCATCACTAGGGAAGAAAGATGAAATTTTCTCTCTTAGACACCCAAAAGAAATTTGTCTGCGTTAAAGTTTTCCATAGCACTGCTTCTTGCACATGGGTAGGATTCCAGAGGAAGGTACAGGACAGATATTTCTGTAACTCAAGCCAATTAAATTATCTAAACAAATCAAACATTGGTAAATGGTGGTGTTGTTAGGAAAGTACACCTGGTATCATTTTCTTCTCATTTAAGATGTTTTGTGATAGCCAGGAGAAGTAAGATGCTTTTCTGTCTGTCTTGTACTTTGATAGTTTCCATGGTAAAAGCTGCAGTGTGACCGTGAATTTGACCAGAGCATTCTGTCCTCACATACTGTGTAGCTTCAGGTAGAAATTCTAAAATGAAGTGTCCACTTGAAAATACTTCAGACTGCTTTGCCACTCCATATGGTATGTAGTTATGAGTCGCTATTTATGACAAATCTCTCATCTCTTACCTTTGTTGCTATGGAGACTGAGCAGTGATATAAGGATGCACCAGTTATAGGGGGCATGATAAACAAAGGTTAAAAAGTATGACAACCAACTTGCAAGATTGTGTTAACTATCTAAGTCAAAAGATAGGCTAACTGATCTATGAGAGAATAAGGACTTTACGTATCACATTGGTAGGAATAAAATGGAGCATGTAGGCCTATAGATGGTAGTGGAACTGCATGCTTTTTATCAAGCCAAGAATGTTGAGACCTCATTTGTGTAAACAGAACATTGTTTGCACTTTTCTGTTGCTCCTGATTCCAGGTCATCATTTTGACCTATGCCACTCTATGAGGAAGTGGAAACTATGCGTGTGTGTAATATATATTTGCGCACACACACATATATATATTTCTACATACATGCACAAACATGCACTCACATATACTTCCCACTTGATAAAAAAAAAAGGTTGTCACATCAGTAAAAGATAAAAGAGCTGGTAGTGAATCGGCCCTCTGTGGAGTCTGAACCAAAAGCAATGTCATTCTCTTCTATGGCTCATGACATACAGTGAGAAATCCAAGTGGAGCTGTGTATGATAATTTTAATAGAATCCCGTATTGTCATTGAGAGTATTTGGCATACTGAAAAGTAGTTTTAGGTGCCCAGTTGAGTCTCGGGGTGCCCTTCAATATGACCTAGCTACTATATGCAGGATGTTTATTGCCTCTTGTAGTCTGTATAACATGATCATGCATTGGTCTGGTGGTGAAGTGACCATCCTGTCAATGGAGTTCCTAGTTCCACTCCAAATATGAGTAATGATGACCAGATGGCAGCCGTAATAAGGGACCCCACAAGACAGGCTTATGCATGGCATATGGTAGGTAAAGAGGTGGTATCTAGTTCAGAATTGTGGACCCTGATATTCAGGTTAGTGTTTACTTTCTTGTAAACACAGCGTATAATCAGTGTATACAGTGATACATGGACTATGCTGTGTGGTCCATGGTCTACTGTCACTGTTCATCTGACATTTCCTCTTCTCCTTAAATTTTTTTATTTATTTCACAACAGGTGCTCATATTATTGTTTGAAAAAGTCATGCCTGAGTACTTTGTAATCAGTTTCAGAGTACTCAGTGATCCTGATCAGTGATGGCATAAAGCATAATCACATCACATCATATAGGGAATAATCCCACTTTTAACTGTATTCCACAAATCATTCTGCTTAGGTGGTGTATTTAAATGTCTGTGTACTGAATCTTCTGAGGTGGTACATTTAATCAAAAGTGTTATGTCAGTATTTAATATGAGATCATAACCTTGCACTTAAATGGAAAATGTAACACGTTTTTTGTAGTATGCAATGTTTCCTTAGTTTTTAGTATGACATATTCAAAATGATTTACTGTTTCTCTTCAGTTACTTCACACCCGGTTATTTAATTTTCTCATACACAACAACTTGTGTTCTTAGAGACATAAATCATTATTTGTGTAGTGCTGAGGGTAAAATAACAACACTGTTAGTTTACATGGCAGGATAGTCCTGTAATCATTTTTAATAATATTGTGTGTAACTGTGTGCACTATTTATTAATAGTGTATAGTATTTGTGGGTAATGCTGTAACATTGCTGCACTGAAAGTATTGATAATGGATAGGTCATTAATGGTGTAAGTCAGTGTTATCTGCATGTTATGTACAACTTTTCTTCTAGATATTTCTTTTAATTGTAAGCACTACCATTATTGAAATGAAATGCATGCAGATGCAAAGTGTCTTAATACTGTGGTACATTCTGCACTCACAGATTCTTCAGTATTTTTTCTTTTTCCTTTTTTTATAACTCATTGCCTTTCAATTTAATCTTTGACATCTCTATGTAGAAGTCAAATTGTAGGTACTTGAAATGTGTAGCCAGAGTCACAGTAGATCAAGGTCAAATGAGTCATACAGAGTGAGGGTAGTTGAAGGTGCATGTGATCGTGTGGAAGGGCTGCCATTTGAGCTGGATGGAGATTTGCTGTGAAGTCTTGACCTACTTGATGTGGGTGATCCTACAGAGACTGATCTTATAGTGCTATGGGACCAGGACCTCAAATGAGTTCTCCTTCATGTAGATAAACGCTGTGGCCTATGTGTAATCTGTTTTGCTTGCTCCGCCATACTATTTCCACTGCCTTCTTGAGAAGAACTTGTAATATGATGTGATATGTCCCCACATGTCTGGACAGTACCCCATCTCCTGTCTCTTTCAAAACTGACTGCTACATAAGTTTGGTAAGCCCTCACTAGTTTACAAATGGAGGACAGCATGGATGCTTGGTGCACCTCCATTATATGGATCAATGTGATGATGGCATTATCCCTACACTCTGCCATTTCCATGCAGTGCAAAAAATCATTTTTACACCCTGGAGGACTGTGACCATTTCTAAATGAGTCTTTGTGGTGCTGCACTGAGCCTTAAACAATGTCAAAGTACATTTGTTACTTGGCATCTAATGCTTCTTGTGTTTCCTTAGGCAGACAAATGCCTGTGCTGTGCACCCCTTTGTATAGGTGACATTGTAGACACTGTTGCTTCTGAATTTCTGACATCAGCCAGAAACTGTTCCTGTGAGTTTGGAGATACTGGTGCAGAGGTGCATGGGTTTTCTCCCTGTACAGTATGTAGCGTAATGTTGCCATGTGCTTGACATGTGAGCCAGTGTCATTTCCTGCAGAATTATTTATATTCTGCAGAGTATGTGATCTTGCTATGAAACCTGGTAACTGTATGTTGCTCTTTTCAAGCTGTCTCATAAATATAACTATGTTATCATCATATGCTATGCTACTGTTGATATCCTCTTCATTTATTGGTATAGTGGAACTGTTAGTGTCAAGCTGCTGATGCTGTAAAGAATGAATTGAATACATTACTAATCAGGTACTGGCATACAATATTATATGCAGTGTAACAAGATGTGGAGGACACTTCAAGTGTGCAGTCTGTTCAAAGTCCTTATGCAGAAGTGTAGGCTTCACCTGTTAATAGCAATTGCCATGTGTTACATGTAATCATTCTAATTTAGCATTCAATTATTTAAATTAATTGGTTTCTTTTGTCAAACCAAGCTTCCTGAGCAGATGCTTGTTGATGTTGTAGAAGTGGGTAATAGTCAGCATGCATACCATCTCTCATTATGCCCCAGTGCCATTGTTGTCTGTGCCATAGTCAACCTCACAAGTGGGGAGCAGGCAGTCCTTATAAGGTGTTAGACAATGGGCAAACAGTACATCAATACCCTGACTGGAGAACAAGCGTTCTCCAGCAGGGTATTAATGTACAAGTAATGCCTGGTGAAAAACGAGTCCACCGCTTCAAGGCAGCTTATCAGGCCGCTGTGGAGCTCGGACTAAGGAAATGGAACAGCCGCCATTATTTTATGCTTGCTAAGCAATGTTTTTGCTGTTTAGTGAGTGTAAAATATAAAAAAGAAGACAACAACAAAAAAGGTATGTGTGTGTCTGTGTGTATGTCTGTGTGCAAGTGTATGCGTGCAAGTCAGTTAAAGTGAGAGCGAGCGAACCATTATTTTACACTCGCTAATCAGTGTTTTTGTTGTTTAGTGAGCGTAAAATAAAAAAAGAAAAGAAATACAGCATGTGTGACAGAGTGTATGTGGGTAAGAGAGAGAGAGCGATCGATCGAGTGAAACAGGAGAGTCTGTTTATGTTTCTGTCTGCATGACGTGCATGAAAGCAGAGAGAGTGTGTGTGTGTGTGTGTGTGTGTGTGTGTGTGAGAGAGTGAGAGATGGAGAGAGTAAGATAGAAAGCGAGTGTGATGTGTGAGTGAATGCATGTATGTAAGCAGAGGAGACTGCCTGTGAGGGAGATCAAGAGAGACTGAGATTGAATGTGTGTATAAAAGGAGTTTGAGACTGTGAGAGATTGAGAAAGAGGGTGAGACAGATTCTGTGTGAGTGAATGTGTGTTTGAAAGCAGAGGAGAATGTGTGTGTGTGTGTGTGTGTGTGTGTGTGTGTGTGTGTGTGTGTGTGTGTATGAGAGAGACTGAGCTGTATGTAAAATTGTTGTTTTTCACGTACTTATTTTTTTAAGCACTATATTATCTTTTATATATATATATATATATATATATTTGATGTAAAATGCTTCCTCAAACACCATTAACATATACTACAACAAGTCTGAAACAGTAGGAGGAGGAACTATTTTACATTATAAATATATAAAAAATAATATAGTACTTAAAAAAATAAATAAGCAAGTAAAACAAAACAATTTTACAGAGAGCCCATTTTCTAAGCACAATGATGCCCTCCAGGGTGTGTGTTAATGTGTAATTAATGCCTTTCCAGGGGTGTAAGTGTTGGGCCTCATAACACCCCTGGGTGGGCTTGAATTATACGTTAACACACACCCTGTTAGGCATTATTGCTTGCTTAATGGAATAAATGTTTGAGGCCCCCCAATACTGCTATGGGCAATTGTATTCTGCCTTGCCTTTGTTCTGAGATGCCCTACGAAATCATTGGCCATCCTTCTGTACTGTGTTAATATGCTGTTTCATCAACCTACAGCATTTATATCTATAACCACTTTGTTTAATGCCTTTGCCCTCTCAGCTTGTTTGTGTTCCTTTTCCAAAAAGGCATTTGCAGTATGTCCTAAGGCCTGCCATGAGGATGTGGTTCTACTCATGGCGAAAATTGTCCTTTCTGTGTCTGCATTCCTGCTGTTGCATCATTCACCTAAGACAATACGCAAAAGTCATATACTGAATCTTTAGACCTGCATATCAGTCAACCAACACAGTAATGAAAGCATCAGGCCTGCTTTCATCACAAATAAAGCAAAGATCTGAGTACAAAACCAGTTTGGTGTTACAACACCAATATTCATATGCACATCAATATTCATATGCACATGCAAAGTCCCAATCCAGCAAGTTAAAGCTGTGCTGCAGTAATCATATAATATTAATAATATTACATTATATTATAGTATAATGAGATAATATTAATAGTATAATATGATGCTGTAGTAATGCTGTAGTTGTTGAATAGCATTAGCACATCCATAGTACTATTGCAAATACTGTGCTAACAGACTCAGCCCTCCCCTAACATAGTCCTGTATTCACACTGTCATTTTTCATTCAGGACTGACAGTCAGAAATCCCCCAGTAAAGCAGGGTATCTTGTCACAACTATACATTGTTGAAAACGCAGTACATCAGATTACAGTCAAAGTATGTGAGTATGTATGTGTGTATGTGTGTGTGTGTGTGTGTGTGTGTGTGTGTGTGTGTGTGTGTGTGTGTGTGTGTGTGTGTGTGTGTGTGTGTGTGGGTGTGTGTGTGAGTATGTGTATTTTATTTTTATTTAACATTTTTTAACTGGGAAAGTCCGACTTGGAATGAAGCCAATTTTCAGCGGAGGCCCTGGGAGAAATGCTCCAGATGCATGTTTTTGATATATATATATATATATATATATATATATATATATATTGTGTAGCATAATCACTAAATCCCCCAAAGTGAGTTTCTAAAATACCTTTCACATTGCCATTATAACTACTTCTACATGCATTCCCATTGCTGCTATCAGGAAATCCATTCATAAATGACACACATGTAATTAGCATTTACATGAAGCATGTGCTTCTGACCATCAGATCAATAAAAGACACACTTACGTACTAAACACTATTTAAAATAAATATGAAATGCTTTCAAATAATTTCTAACATTTTTGCAATTTATTTCTTACTTAATTAATTTTGTGGCTTCCTAAACCTATTGCAAATGATTGGCAGTCTTCCAATTTTATCCTGTAAATTTGTGGCCATTTATGTGTGTTGTATGCATACTAGGCTTGCTTATGCTTATCTCTATGAATTGCAGTAATGCATGAACATATAAGTCAACAATTCTATGTAATTTGACCTTGGGAAGTCATGAATTAGCTGCTTTGAGGTGTGGATACCTCAGCAGTCCTCAGCTGTCCTCATGAATGTGCAAACAGCCCTAATAATTCTCATGTTCCTGTGATCAGAAAATTGAAAATGGAGTCATATACAGTTGAATCTGCATAATCATGAAGCATAATCCATGCTCATCCTGCTTCCTGTGGCATACCTCATCACCTCAAATCACTAGATAGTTAATATAAGTTGATAATGGCATACACAGGATAACTTATTTACACAGAAATGAAAACAGCTATGAAAAAATGATTTCTTTTAATGCAATACTGCAAAACGCAAGTCGAAAGAAATGATTAATATATGGACATTCAGTTTTTTTTTTAATTCAAAAAAGATAACAGTCAATCACAGAATAAGAAACAGATCTAAGCAACTTACAAAATAATGATTTCATAACTGAATTTTATTCACCATCAAATATGAATGTATTCCTTAAAATAAAAATATTTGATAAAGCAGTTTGGTAAAATAAATCTTGCCAGTAATAGCATTTTTATGTCTAATGCCTCTACATGGTAACTGGGTTTGGTTATGGTGATATCACACTCCAAAGGGTGTGTTTTCAAATCTGTGAACCACAGTCCTGCATTACATTCTCATTTCTGGTACTGGAACTTTGATAGATAACAACAGCTGTAAAGGCATGAGGTGGAACTCTGAGCTGCTCTGACAAAGAGACCAAAATTATGCGTTACCTTCTAAAGTATTCATAGCTGGACAAGATACAGTCTTGTGTAGAAGGGTCAGACTTAAAAGCTGGGTGAGTAACTGTCATCCCAGAGAAACATCACCTGCTCTTACCTCCAGTGTAGCCACAGGTACAATGACCTACACAGGTGTAAGTCTAACCAGCTGACTGAGTAGACCAGGTGATGGAGAGAACGTCAGAGTTCTATAATGTGTTTTTATTTATTTATTTATCTTTTTTTTACATTTTATTTTAAATCTTATCAAAGTAAATTTAAAACACATATTATAGAAATATTTCATAACTGTACGTAAATGGAAGAAGAAATGTATGTGTAAGTGTAAATATGTATCTATATGTAAACCAGAGGTTTGAGCAGGCATAAACATATCTATAAACAGAAAAGCATCTATAAACAATTATGGCATGTTTGTAAGCTAACATGCTTTTGCATATAAGTACAAATGTATAGAAATTAATAAAGAAATATATGTGAGTATACATCACATCACGTCTCCTGCAAGTAATCAGGTCATACCACATTTTTAAAGAACTTTTATTTTACCTTGAAGTCCTGCAAAATACAAACATGCCAGCAGCTCAAAAACTACATATTACTAAATTTATTTAGTTATTTGTTTTTATGGTGAATACAGACAAAAGGAAAGAGAAGCCTGAAAAGGCTAAATACAGGCAAAATACCATTTTCATCAGGCAACCCCATCTTCCATCTTTTGCATGTGTTTGGCCTTTTCAGGCTTCAATTTCCTTGTCTGTGTATTTCTCATGGAAATATTTTTGGACTGATTCTGTGAAGTATTGCTTTTTTTTTTTTTTTTGAGGGGGTGGGGTTTTGTATTTACTGAGTATATCTGCATTTCTGTTGAAGTTTTTTTGTGGGTTTTGGGTGCAGACCCTACTATTTAGTACCTATTTCTAAGGTCTTCCAACTATAAACCTGGATGTTAAATGCAGAAATACAGTACTGACACAGTTGTTAGAACTTTTTTACTGTATACAGCATAGACCAGGTTTTCTCAAACACAAATAACTATGAGGGTTATGTGAAGACTAATGTACTCAGGTGAGGAACACAATCTCCAGAAAAAAAACAAAGGTTGTCAGTACAGCCAGGACAATATAGTGGTTTCCCTCATCCAAAATTATGCTGGCTTGACATCTTTTTTTGAGGCCTGAGATCTATGAGTTTATGATCCCTGGTATAGATGGCACCCCTGTCCAGACTGTTTCAGTCATCAGAGATCTTGCTACCTTTATAGAAAATATGCTATCCTTTGATCATCATGACACAACATGATGGCAAATTAGCTTTACTTTTTGGGTTAGTACTAGTTATATTCTATGAGAGTATAAGTCTTTTTAGTAATACATATGAAAAAATTATCTTGATAAGTTAATATAATCTACAGTATTTCTGAGACTGGCATGAAGAATGGTCTACATTTGCCAATAATTAAAAAGTGAAAACAATACATTAAACTTTACTGGTTACTGCCTTGTACGCCGCTGTGTAGTAGAGAGGAAGTTGACTTGATTCTACCTTAATAGCACAGCTGTACAATTGTCAGTCTTCTTAAAGTTATGGCCAATTAACAAGTCTCAATTCAATCAAGCCTTTATTTGTAACAAGGTTTAAAGGGCACTTAAGAACAGCATAACAAGCATATAGAAATTCAGCCATTCTGTAATGTCTTTTTTGACAATAACTGATCCCCAGAGAATTTTACTCTGTCTTCCAGTAGCATCTATGTCAAAACCAGAATGAGATATGCTGACTGCAATTGTCTGTCCAGCCTATTATCATCTCTCTTAGCACCACTTACAGTAACTTATCTGTTAAAGAGATACAGGCTACTAAAGACAATTAGACTCAAGGGAAACAATAAATCTCAATAAACATCATTTAGTGTTTTCTACACTGCTAGAAACAACAGATATAATTTCATTGCCCGCTGAGCTGTTTCTCCCAAGA